>NC_085136.1:5360897-5421679 GCF_035046485.1 Aedes albopictus | reverse complement strand
TCAGGGTTCGAGACCCGCTGGGCGCAATAGTTGAAAACATGGGTTGTGAATTATAAGAAAGTTTTTGTCAATTGCTAACGATATCGATAAAGTAGATTTTTACTATTTTCGTCGATAAAATAGCAGTTTCATGTTGATAACTAAATGCAATGTTGAACAAAATATTGTAAATATAACACAATTAGTTATCAACTTGAACTCAATGATAACTTAACTTCTTATCATGTTGGTATTCGAGAAGTAAATTTGAGTTATCATTTTTGTTATGTTGGCTCTTAATTCATGATAACAAACCCAATTATCAAACGAATGATAACCAGATAACAGAACTTGTTGTCATTTTGTTAGTCGCCTTTGCTCGGGTGTTCACCCCCTCGATCATTCATTCTTCGGCACGGGTCGCTTAACACCTTGAATTAGTCAAGCCGTCACTGCTGTCTCAAATGCTCTCAGTTAATAACTACCCAGGTAACCACTAAGCATTTGAATAAGCCGTGTATCAGCCCGTATTATGCATTTAAACTGCTTGCTGCTTTACATAAGCAGTTCGAATGCATAAGTGCCATGAGTTAGCATAAGCCGTGCTGCTCAAATGCTTTTGGCTGTTAATTAGCATTTCAACTGCTTGAAGTGTTTTCACTTGGGAGCAATCAGAATGCTTTTCAACTGCTCTTTAAATGGTAGGAGCAAAAAGATTGGGAGATGTGTTACGCATTTGGCAACACATATTGTCTCTCTCTTACAGAGCCTATGCTTCTGTTTACAAATTTGTGCATCTTATTTGTTTCTTCATTTTCCCCTACTCATCCGAAAGCACCAAAAAAACATTACTGCAGCTGGATTGGATTGAGAATTTGTCCATAAAAAAATCACCAATTATTCGTCATTTCGTCGGAAAATGTGTGCTGAATAGGTGGATGCTTTGGTGGATCATAGGATTGTTTGAAAGAGGAAGAAAGAATCATATTCCACAGATATTTAAAAGAAGGGATCGTAATGCTCTACTACAATGAAACATCTCAATGAAAACAAGTTTTGGATGTTGAATCTGAAGCTGTTATCGAATCATTCTTTATATTGGCGATTAAATCAACGCACGCCACCGCAACAGCTTTAGCATCGTGGATCAGGAGCAACAGAATCAGAAGCAGATATGATTGATCAATCTCCTGATCGTGAGTTCAAACCTACATCACGGTGTGCCAAAAACCGTTATTAACAAATAAAAATGTCCACCCAAATGGCACCCGGCATTCGAAAGATATAGTATTCTAGTATCTCCTCTGAAAATTTGAAAATGTTTCATCGAGGGAAACTAAAGTTTTTGTGATTTGAAGATTTTGAGTCATTTCCATAGAATTTTCCTTTATAAGTAAATATGTGCACACGGTGTGCCTGAAACCACTATTAATAAATAAAAATATACACCATATTGACACCCGGCATTCGGAAGACATACTGTTATAGCATCACCTCAGAAAATTTGAAAATGTTTCATCGAGGGAAACGAAAGTTTTCACTGTTTGAAGATTTTCCACTATTTTCATAGAATAAGCTCATATAGTCGAGATTTCTATTAGACGCTGCTACCCACTTGACGCCCACCGCTATTTCTCAGCTGTCTTGCAGGCAATCCAGCTGATTTTTTAGTGCTAGTGCTTATTATAGACTCATCACATACAAAAAATGAACTAAATTGGTTGGAAGACAGCCTGGAAAACGGGGTGGGCGTAAAAGGGGTGACAGCGTCTAATAGGAGACCCGACTGTATATGGCAATATTGTCATAGAGTGTTTCATTGGCTCTTCAAATCATAAACAACTGATATAGATTCACAACCACTATTCCAAAGATACAACATTCAAACAACTTCTCTGAAAATTTGACAACATTTCATTGAAATAATCGCAATTTACAGGGGTTTGAAAATATAAGATATGATAAAGTATATTGGAAATGTTAGTAACTTCATATTCTTCAAATTTCACATGTTAATCAATCCTCGCAATGCATATGTCTTTTGTACCTCATCTAGAACTTTGATCATATAGGGTATTGTACCATTTGTACAGGTGTATCTATTTTGGGCACTTGCCGGTATAACTAAGTCAATTTCAAACCGATTTATTTGAATTTTTGCATAGAGTTAGCTTCTGCACGTGCCTAACTCTATGCAAAAATTCAAATCCATGGGTTTGGAATTGACTTCGTTATAGCGGCAACTGCCCAAAATAAGTACACCTGTCCAAATAGTACAAGACCCTATCACATTTTTTTGCGATACTGTTACAAATTCAACAGGTGTTTTTAGCGTGTTTATAGAGAAAGCGATAGTTTGCATATCCCCAATGAAATTGGAATCAAAGCTTGAAATCGTTGTTACTCATGATCATTCGAATGAAATATTCATAAATTCACGGAAAATACGTTGGTAATATGACGTATAAAGCTGGCTAGGAAAACGATTAGCATTTAGGTTTACTTTAAGAGCTTCATTATCTTAAACATTATATCAACGATTTACAAAGCCTTCTAGGAATACCAAAACCTTGGACTGTGAATTCACTTCAACTTTCGTTTCACCATGAAACGTTTTCAAATTTACCGACAAGATACCAACGTATCACGTGCTTAAAAAAGGGTACCAAACTCTTAGAAAGTTTATGTAATCAACGCTCATAGCGTGCCACATTTTTATTTGTATTCGAGTAGCAGGTAGAACTATCGAATATAATTAAGATTCCCAAACCACGGTATTCCTCTCAATGAAATGTTGTCAAATTTTCAGAGAAGTTGCTTGAATATTGTACTTTTGGAATTTGTAAAACTCATTACACCGTTCAACACTAGTTTGCGTTATGGGATGAGAAAAAAAGAATAAAGGTTGGGACCCTTCAACCCCTAATGTTCCAAGTTCTTAATTCAAACTTTGATCATAAACTGTGAGGTCCCGTTCCAATATTGTTCGAAAATTCTTTCACTATGGCACTTCTAGGGTTCCAAAACCTTGTTCTTTTTTTCATCCCATAACACGATATTTTAAAATTTTGTCGAGCAGTGTTATTATTTTTTTATTATATGAAGAGCACCGTATGACAAAATTCCCTTATAGGTATACTGCCCCCACTCGCATAACAGTCCCATTTGACTTTTCATCACTTTTGAGTTAACGTTATGAATAGTCATCATTTTTGATGTACTTCCAAAAACAACAATAAAAATTACGAATTTTTATGTCAATGTGTGAAAAAAATACCAAGTTATGAGCGTCCCATATCAAAAGTACCCGCATAACAGTCCCATCATGGATTTTTGTGTTATGTAACACAAAACTGAACAACTTTGTAGTGATTGTAATATTTTTTACAGCTATATATTCATGTGCAAAGCAATCTGTGAAAGTTTCGAGATGATCGAAATATTTTTCAAATTTTGGCGATTTTTCAAAGTTTTATATGGAAACAAGTTTTCAAACTTCAAATGCCGTTTTCTCAATTCCTACTTTTTGCAAATGGGACTGTTATGCGAGTGGGGGCAGTATAATTCTATGAAAAAAGTGGAAAATCTTCAAACAGTGAAAACTTTGGTTGCCCTCGATAAAAAATTTTCAAATTTTCGGAGGTGATGCTATAATAGTATATCTTCCGAATGCCGGGTGTCAGTTTGGTGTATATTTTTATTTGTTGATTGCGGTTTCAGGCACACCAAGCGCGCATATTTACTCATATAAGAAAATCATATAGAACAAGGATGAGTACACTCACTTGCAAAGAATTACACTCACTTGCTGTTTTCTCAGCTCAGAAGCACGCCATCAAAAAACGATGTATGGACGACTTTTGCCTTGTGGTTTTGTCTAAAAGTTTGCCAAATAGAGTAGGAGTCGCACACGAATATCGAAGTCGTGAGGGAGCTGCGAAGGCAACTCTCCACGAGGTGAATGTAAATTACACTCACCTCGTGGAGAGTCGTTTTTACAGCTCTGTCACGACTTTGAAATGTGTGTGCGACCCCTGCTCTATTCGGCAAACTTTTAGACAAAACCACAAGGCAAAAGTCGTCCATACATCGTTTGTTGATTGCACGCTTCTGAACTGAGAAAATAGCAAGTGAGTGTAACTCTTTGCAAGTGAGTGTTCCCATCCCTGATGTAGAAATAACTCAAAATCTTCAAATAACAAAAACTTTAGTTTCCCTCGACGAAACATTTTCAAATTTTCAGAGGAGATACTAGAACAGTATATCTTTCGAATGCCGGGTCCCATGAGGGTGGACATTTTTATTTGTTAATAACGGTTTTTGGCACACCGTGACATCACTACAAAAATCAGCAAAAAAGTACCACCTAGCACCGGCTGAAATATGGAAGGACGATGAAGCGGGGAAGCTGGCTGAGAGAACGAGAAGCAGACGTCAATCTATTTTTGTTTTTTTTTTTGCTCTACGAGGCGTTACGCTTCTTTGACATTTCGTCACGACGTTCCTGAAGGGATAGCACTAAGACAGCCCGTTATTTTGCCAAAACCTGCTGTAAAGTAGCACTATAGGCGCATATACGGCTAATTAGCATGTCGTAAAGGCTACTATAATGCTGAAGGAATGCTATTTTAAATGCTTACTGGTTACTCAGCTCATTACTACAAATCTAGTACTTCACCGATCTATCCTATTCCTTCGGTGAATTTTGCAGGAAATTCTTCAGAAACTCCATCATGGAATTTCCCAGGTACTCCTCCAGACATTTCTCGAGGAATTCCTTCAGGGTTATCTCCTTGATTTTTGTGTGGATTTTTTCACGGAATTCCTTGAGGGTTTCCTCCAGGAACTCCTACAGTGATTTATCCAGGAATTATTTTAGGAATTTATCTAGTAGTTTCGCCAGTGATATTTCCTGGAATTCTTCGACGGATTTCTCCTGGAATTGTTGGAGAAAAATCTTCAGGAACTCCTTCTGGGATTTCTTATTAAATTCCTTCAAGGATGTCTCCAAGAACTCCTTTAGGGATTTCTCCACGTATTCCTTCGTAGATTTCTGCAGGAGCTCATAAAGGGATTTCACCTGTAGGTCCTAATGGATTTTTTTTTATTTGTGGCGGTACTCCTCTAGAAATCTTTCAGGGGTTTTTCCAGGAGTTTCTTCAAGGATTCACCAGAACATGCTTCGGGGATTCCTTCAGGAACTTCTGATCAGAATCATTCAGAGATTTTAATTTTTTAAGAGATTTATTCTGAAGATACTGGGGAATTATAGCCCATATAGCCGAGGCGGTAAACGCACGGGTATTCAGCATGACCATGCTGAGGGTGACGGGTTCGATTCCCGGTCAGTCCAGGATCTTTTCGTAAAGGAAATTTCCTTGACTTCCTTGGGCATAGAGTATCTTCGTGCCTGCCACACGATATACGCATGCAAAATGGTCATTGGCAGAGGAAGCTCTCAGTTAATAACTGTGGAAGTGCTCATAGAACACTAAGCTGAGAAGCAGGCTTTGTCCCAATGAGGACGTTACGCCAAGAAGAGAGAGAGGGACTGGGGAATTTTCTCTTGTAATAGGAAGCAATCTCTGAAGTACTAGATTGAAAGTAGTGAGCTGGATTTATGTATGGGGATATGATCAATTCTCCATTTCTGTAATGAAATGGGGCAAACAGCGTGGGTATTATGATTTCTTGCCTAATTTGATGCTGTTTGAGCAAAAGTTTGGGTAACTGTTACCACAGTTCAAACAGCATCAAATTAGGCAAGAAATCATAATACCCACGCTGTTTGCACCATTTCATTACCGAAATCGAGAATTGATCATCTCATCATACCAAAATCCAGCTCCCTACTTTTAATCAAGTACTTCACTGATTGCGTCCAATTGCTGGAGAGATTTTTCCAAGAATTCTCTCACGAATTCCTCCAAGGGTTTCTTCAAAGATTCTTCCAGAGATTCTTCAGGGATTTCTCCTGAAACTGTTCCCAAAAATTCCTTCAAAGATTTCTCCAGGAACTCCTTCCATGATTTCTCTTGAAATTCCTTCAGGAAATGTTTCAGGAATTTCTTTTAGGATTTCTCTAGAAATCATGGATTGCTCCAGAAACTAATTCGGGTATTTCTTCAGGAAACCCTAAAGGAACTTTTCCATGAACTCTTTCAGGGATTTCATCAGGAACTCTTCTGGAATCACTCCTAGAATTCTTAAGAAACCTATTTCAGGAATTCTTTCAAGAATTTCTCCTTAGATGGTGTCTGTTGAAATTCTTTCAGTGAATTTTTTTTTCTAGGGTTCCCCTCAGGTTCTTCTTCGGGGATTCTCCCGGGGAGTTTCTTCAGGAGCATTTACCCAAGGATTATTGCAGAAGTCCGTTAAAGAATTCCTTCAGCTTCTTCCGATTTCGACGAGCTTTACAACGGGATTTCTCTAGGCTATCCCAGCTTACCTGTAGCAATTTGCATCGGTTCCATATTTTCCGGATCATGTGCCAGAACATGTCTGTGAATTGCATTTAGTGGTCACTGGAATTAAAAAAAAATCGAACAGAACACTTGAGGAACTTCATTGGACATAGACTGCATAGACTGCGTGCATGCCATGTTATTCTTAGTATTTCTTTTTCAATTCCTTCCGCAGTTTCTCCTTGATTTATACCGGCAAGTTTGCAAGATTCGAACAATTGTATTCGGGATTTTCCTTGAGAATCTTCTTGGATTTCTGGATTCCGACTGATTTCTTCTGCAGTTTTTCACAAGGATCCTGCAGATTTTTTCCTGAATGTCTTCCAGAGGTTTTCCCAGTATTGTTCCCAGAGTTGCTGACGGGATTTTCCTGGTGTTCCTCCTACATTTTTTTCTAAGCAATTCTTTTAGGACTCATCCCTTGATTTTTACAGAAGTCCTAAGATATGTTGTTGCGGAGTTTCTCTTAGAACTTGTTTTTTTATTATTATTATTATTATTATTGCGGGATTTCTTTTCAATGATTTTCTGCGATTCCTTCTCTTGAATTCCCTGAGCAGCTCTTCCCGGAAATTCTCCTAGTTTCTTCAGGTTTCCTATTATATCTGCTAGGGTGT
Source organism: Aedes albopictus (assembly GCF_035046485.1). NCBI lineage: Eukaryota > Metazoa > Arthropoda > Insecta > Diptera > Culicidae > Aedes > Aedes albopictus. The sequence goes on along the minus strand of NC_085136.1, from coordinate 5,414,619 downwards.
CGTCAAGGATTTCTTCAGGATTTTTTCACGAATTTTCAAGGAAAATCCTGGATAGAGAAATTTTGGGATGAACTCTGGATAGATGTCCAAGTCAATTTTAATAATATATGTTTAAATCACAGATTTTCTTCAGAGTTCACTAGTACCCATAGGAACAGCTAGGATAGCCGTTATCAACTCCACCAGCGAGATTCTCGGATATTAGGGATGCACATCGTCAATGTCTAAGATTAATGTGAATAGATGTTAATCATCGCTGCGAATTGAATGAGAATGGTAGCCAACCTGCCAAAGAGCGCCACAAAATCCAATAAGGAGATAATTGCATTCATAAAGATTCAGAATGATCTGAGCACGCACGAACTCTTGAAGAGTTCTCCAGAGGACTATCCCCAATGGGAACGGCGTCGAACTGGTGCTCACGATGAACGATGAGTCCATGCAGAAGGTGATAAAGAGGGGAATCAAGATCAACTACATGTATCAAAATGCCAAACTACGTCGGGCGAAGAAAGGCAGGACTGGCGAGCACGATAGTAATACTGGCAGCAAAAAGGATCTGGCGAGATTGGTGGAGACTGAAGTTGCTGGTATGGAATCCGAGGGAATACGCAATTGGGCCCTACTGTGGATCAGGAGCAGCAAGTCCCAAGGCCAACCAGAGTCGGACACCATCGAGTAGTGAGCCTCAAAAAGGAACTGCTAGACGAAATCCAAAAAAAAATCTGTGTGGATCGTGGAGCAAGAGATGAAGATCAACAGGAAATAAAGGAAGTCCCTGTAGATTAAGATATCACAAAACAGCCCGATGACCCGTCGAGCATCATTACAATGCCAGCATACCTAAAAGCTGTTCGGGAAGACCTTCAGGAGAGCTGATGGCAATGGACGAAGTGGCGATTCCACGTCCAGAGATGATCCGAGCATTCTTCCCACAAAGCTCCAGCTATGACGACGACCGAATAAAGGCTCTCATAGAAAGCCAAAATGACATCACAACAACTAATTGGCGTATTGTGAAACGATCCATTCTGAAAGACATTCATGTCGAATGGATCTTCACAGTAGAGGGTGCGTCGATGGAAAAGTTGAAGAAGTCCAAATACACCCTCAACTACCGATTTGGTGAAATCCAACTAAGGAAGATTACAGATCAACCGACTGCCGATACCGCCAATCCGACTGGAAGGCCGACCCAAGAGCAATCTGAGGAGGCCTCCTGTTCGGGCAAGGTTCGGCTAACTGGAAGGCCGACCCAAGAGAAATCTGAGGAAGCCTCCGGTTCGGGCGAGGTTAGTAAATCTCACCCCAAAAGCACCATAAAGGCTAGTCAGTCCGCCTCTAAAGGAAAAGCTCGAAGCTTACATGCGACTCCCTGCTCTAGTCGTACCAAACCAAAGGTATCTAAACAGGGCAAAGGGAATGCAAAAAGCGACAGTTTGACCACAGAGGCGAAACTGGCGGGCCAGGTCGCTACAGGGAAGAGAAACAACTCAAACTGTAACACCAAACGACACCCTGATGATCCGCAACATCCAAAGCTGGATAGTCGTCGTCCGGAAAAAAGCGGTAACCCCGGAAATGGCGACTAAAGTTCTGCAAGTGAACCTCCATCATGCTGAGAGCGCCACGGGTGTGCTCTGTCGGAGGTTCACCAAAGAGAATCTAACCGTGGCCCTCATTCAAGAGCCATGGGTCAATAAATCCAGAATACAAGGTATTCCACAACACTCATGTAAGTTGGTATATGATGACAGCCAGCTTTCTCCTAGAGCGGCTATTTTATTACATAACAACTGTAAATACTTTCCAATTTCAGAATTCATAAAAAGGGACATCGTAGCTGTCAGGATGGAGGTACCTTCCGCTAGAGGGAGTAGAGAGATCTTGATGGTCTCGGCATACTTCCCAGGTGACGTGGACGAAATCCCTCCTCCAGAAATAGCTGCGCTCGTAGCCTACAGCCACCGACACAACATCCCCTTCGTCATAGGGTGTGACGCAAATGCACATCACACCGTATGGGGAAGTACAAACATAAACACCAGAGGTGAGTACCTGTTACAGTTTCTCTCTTCCAAGAACATTGACATTTGTAATGTTGGTGACAAGCCCACGTTTGAAAACCTCATTCGTCAGGAAGTTTTGGACTTGACTCTATGTAGTCGGTCTATCTCTGATAAAATAAAAAACTGGCATGTTTCTGAAGAAATATCAATGTCAGACCACAAACACATCATCTTCGAATGGGAAGGGGGTCTAACGATAGAAAAAACGTTTAAAGATCCTAAGAAAACTGATTGGGAATCCTACTCAGCTATCCTACAATCTGAAGAGTACATCATAGAAAGTCACATCAAGTCCATTACACAATTGGAAGATGCGTCCAAATCCATTAAAAACAAAATCCTTAATGCCTACCAAGAGAGCTGTCCAACTAAATCAATTAGTTCGAGCAGAGACGTTCCATGGTGGAATAAAACTCTTGAGAAGCTTAGGAAAACTGTGCGTAGGGAATTCAATCGTGCCAAGCGAACCGGCGATTGGAGCCTATACAGAAAGGCCCTGACGAACTACAACAAAGAAATAAGGTCAGCCAAACGGAAATCGTGGATTCTAATGTGTGAAAGCATAGAGAATACACCCGTAGTGGCCAGACTCCAAAAAACTCTTTCAAAAGACCACTCCAATGGTGTGGGTAGCCTCCGAAAGACGGATGGTTCGCTCACTGTAGAGCCTAGCGATACACTGAGCGAATTGTTAAAGATCCACTTCCCTGATTCAATCCCTGAGTCGAGCATCGGCGACCAAGACACTGGAATTGCTGTCTCAGATCCACAAGAGATCCAATCATGGGTTTCTGGATCTAAAAAAGACGCAATAAAGGTTGCAAAGGAAGCTTTCACTCGGGCCAGGGTTGAGAGGGCTGTGAGATCTTTCGAGCCATTTAAGTCTCCTGGCATGGATGGAATATTCCCAGCGTTGATCCAAAAAGAGGAGAAAACACTGGTTCCACCCTTGGTTGAGATTTTTAGGGCGAGTCTGATTTTGGGGCATATACCCAACGATTGGCGTCAAATCCGGGCTGTCTTCATTCCGAAGGCAGGAAAGAGGGATAAAACCAACCCCAAAGCATTCAGGCCGATAAGTTTATCCTCTGTAATGCTCAAAATTATGGAAAAGGTACTATGCGAGTACATAAATCACAAATTTATGAAAGCAATGCCTTTGTCAAAAAACCAATTCGCTTATCAAAGTGGAAAATCTACGATCTCGGCACTACATACGGTAGTTCAAAAGATCGAAAAAACACTCAATGCAAAAAAAAATCGCTCTTGTAGCATTTCTTGATATTGAGGGCGCATTCGATAACGCTTCTTATTCGTCTATGGGGTCAGCAATGTTGAGGAGAAAATTCGACCCATGCATTGTTACCTGGGTACATGCTATGCTAGCTAATCGAAAAATCTCCTCTGAGCTTAGCGGTTCATACATTACTGTTAAAGCAACAAGGGGATGTCCGCAAGGCGGAGTGCTTTCTCCTTTGTTGTGGTCACTGGTGGTGGATGAGCTTCTAGACAGCTTAGAGAGAAGAGGCTTCGAAGTGGTTGGATATGCTGATGACGTTGTCATTATTGTACGAGGCAAATTCGAAAGTGTTATCGTGGAAAGAATGCAATCTGCCCTAAATCACACTTTTTCCTGGTGTCATAAGGAACAACTAGGCATAAATCCTACAAAAACTTCCATTATCCCTTTCACCAAACGGAGGAAGGTCCAACTGAAACCCCTTTTCTTGAATCATACACAACTAGTTTATTCAAGCGAAGTAAAATATCTAGGTGTCATACTCGACGCAAAACTGAATTGGAACTCTCATCTCCAATCAGTTGTGCAGAAAGGTCTCAATACACTTTGGGTTTGTTCAAAAACCCTGGGTAAAAGATGGGGCCTAAAACCAAGTATGATCATGTGGATATATAAAACCATTGTTCGTCCCAGGACTACTTACGCTTCCCTTGTCTGGTGGCCTAAAACTAATGAGGCTGCTGCAAGGGCGAAGCTCAACAAAATCCAACGCACCGCTTGCATAGCGATCACTGGTGCAGTTCGTAGTACACCCACTTTGGCCCTAGACGCAATGCTTCACCTGCCCCGGTTAGATCAATTCATAAAGCTGGAAGCGGAAAAAAGTGCTCTAAGGTTAAAGAGAACAAAAACGCTGCTGTCGGGAGACCTTACGGGTCACCTCAGCATATTAAATGAATTTGCCATAAATCCCGCAATAGGAATTTGTAGTGACTGGATGGAAACGGTAGTCAATTATGACTTACCTTACGATGTGCTCATTTCTTCCCGCCAGGAGTGGGAAGGAGGTGGACCCAGCGTTCCAACAGGCTCTATAAATTTCTTCACAGATGGTTCGAAAATGAATAATCTGACAGGCTCCGGAATCTATGGCCCTAGAACAAAAATCTCTGTCCACTTAGGACAGTGGCCCACAGTATTTCAGGCGGAAATATATGCAATATTAGAATGCGTGTTATTATGCCTGAGGAGAAAGTATAGGTTTGCAAAAATATGTATTTTCTCTGACAGCCAAGCGGCACTTAAGTCGCTTAATAACTACACTTGTAACTCAAAGCTAGTGTGGGAATGCATTCTGGCTTTGAAAAACTTATCCATACGCAATCGAGTCTACCTATATTGGATCCCAGGACATACGGGTCTAGAGGGAAACGAGATTGCTGATGAGCTAGCCAGAAATGGATCTAATGAAAGGTACATTGGCCCTGAGCCCTTCTGCGGGATCTCAGACTGCTCTGTAAAAATGGAACTGAACAAATATATGGTCAGTCAAATCACATCAAACTGGAATGCACTTCCCCATACGAGCCAATCTAAAAGGCTCGTAACGATAAACCTCAAGAAAACCCAACAACTATTAGGTCTCAACAAAAGGGATCTCAACATCTACACCGGTCTAATAACTGGACACTGCCCCTGCAGATACCATCTACAAAAGATCGGAGCAATTTCATTTATTTAGTTAACATCAAATTCATGATAATACTGAATCAACAATTTGCCGCCATAATACTCGATTTGCAGCTGCAGCTCTCCAACGTCGGTCACGCCCAACACTCGGAGCAATCCAAACCTCAAATTGCCGCTTCTGTGACGAGGAGAGGGAAACATCAGAACACATCCTCTGCTATTGCAGTGCACTCACTCAACGTAGGTTCAAAGTTCTCAGCAAGCCCTTTTTAGGGCCTGCTGACATATGGATCTTATCTCCCAAGGACGTGGTTGGCTTCATAAAGCTAGTCTCGCCAGAATGGGGGAGTCACATACTGTAACTAAGGATCTCTATTCATCCATAATAGATGGTCTTGAGTTCAGTCGATACCAAGGTATCTCAGTGACAAATATGTTACTGAGATAACTTGCGTACCTCACAGCAAAAGGGTATATCACAATAGTTGTAAAATCTGGACGCAGTGATCTTCACCCGACAAACGAGAGAGAGACCTTCAACATGCTAGAGAGGCATCAGACATACTCTCGCGAAGGTTTGCGAAAAAGACCTCGACCTCACTACCAAAATGTAAGTTATTCTATGATAATAGTCACCTCTCGTCGAGGGCGGCTGTCCCAGTAAATGGAAGGATTAATTTTACTCCCATTACAGAATTTATCAAAAGAAACATCATACAGGATGGAGGTTCCAACCATCAGGGGTAAGTCTATAGTAAACGTAGTATCAGCTTACCTTCCTGGTGATGAAGAAGAAACTTCGCCGTCCCTGATCATCGAGTTTGTCAACGGCTGCAGACAGCGAAATGAACAGTTCATCATCGTCTGTGACACCAACGTTCTTAACACTCTGTGGAAAATAGTAACGTCAACAAACGAGGTGAGTTCCTTTTAGATTGATTGATTTATTTGTTTTATTATAGAGACTTTCAGCCCTTGGCTGGTTCGTCTCTCAAGGTCCCTTTTAGATTACATTTCTGCTAATAACGTTAATACCTATATGTAATATGGGGGAAAAAATCAACTTTTGTTAGCTCGAGGCGGCAAGAAGTACTTCGTCTAGTCAAATAGGGTGGGGCGGGGCAAGATGGGTCACCTAAGGATGCATCACCATAACTTTGTGAATACAAATCGTATTGGTTTGTTTTCGTCCGCTACTCTTCAATACACTAGTTAGCTATGCTAAAAGTCGATAAAAAGATCATTAAACACAAAATATGATGTTAAACAAGCAGTTTTAAAAAGTGATCAATTTTGCGCCGTGAAAAAAGGGCGGGGCAAGATGGGTCACCTTTTAGGTAATTCACATTTTCTCAACGAAAAACGTCAAAATATAAGATTTGTTCCGCGTTCATATAAGCTCCATATCCATACTGAGTAAACAAGAGCTACTAGAAAACATTTTATAAATTTATTTGGAATATAAAAAACTTTACGATTCGAGTGGTCCTCAGGCGACTTGAAAATCGATGTTTTCACTAAAAAATTATCATAATTTTATGTTATAATTTTAAGCGTTCATTCCGCTTGATTAAAGTCAGTTATGAGATAGTCTTGTAATAAAAAATAAATAACTTTTGAATGCCCCAAAAATACGTTCAAAATTGAAGGTGACCCATCTTGCCCCGCGGCCGTTTATATGGAGATTATATGGGATGTATCGCATAAGAAAAATGGCTAAAAACCATTTTATTTTTCATTTCCAATGAAAGTGAACAATTTTTCAATCAATGCCCCAAACTTTTGTATATTCATGCTGGACATCTAACAAAATTATTAACATAATCAAAACATGAGTAATGCGTCCGAAAATGGCACTGACCCATCTTGCCCCGCGACCCATCTTGCCCCGCCCCACCCTACTAACGGATAGGATTTCCTCTTGGGAAGTATCCGACGAAGAATCTTTCTCAGACCATAGACATATAACCTTCTCAATTGAGAAGGGAGAAACGCTCAGGGAATTCTATAGAGACCCCAGCATAAACTGGAATCTCTATACGCAAATTCTTTCGATCAAACAACCCTTGCTAGACGAAAATATAACAACAGCAGAAACTAGTTTTCGATGGTTTGGAAGTGATTTACACTACTTTGCATCTCACTCAAATTTACTTGAATCACAAAAACAGAAACCAACACAATTTACTAAAAACATTGTCATATATTTCGTGTTCTGTGATGGTACATTGCTTAGTCATCCTCCAAATCTTCGCCCTTCTCATCCCCCTCGATAACTACCTCATATTCCATCACTTGTTGTTGACTGTTCAGTACGCTACTCTCCAGATTCTTGTTGTACAGCGCATTCGTTCTCATCAGATACACATTCAAGCCGAAGTTGTTCGGTGCCAACCGGTTGAATACCTGATCCACCACAACGGAATCCATCCGTTTGAAGCCCAGATACAGCAACAGGTCGAGCAAATGGCACCGCAGTCGATAGCTAGCCCTGATGCCATCATCCAGAGGGCAATACTTGGTAACCAGGTGCCGCAATTGCTCGAGGTATTCCTCACGATCGAATTCCTTGCCGAAAACTAAACGTGCGTTGGACAACCGCTTGCGCACCATGAACTGTATCACCTTCAGCAGACCGTACCGGAAGTTTTCGTTCCTCCGTGCAGTGAAGAAGCAGATGATCAAGTTTTCCATGAGACGAGGTATTTCGTCGTAGAAATCGTGCAGCTGTGTGAAACAAGTGGCAGCCAGCGTTCGAACTTGATCGTTTTCGTGTCTCAAGTAGCGCCACATCAGACTTCTGTACTCCACGATGATCGATTTCTGTCCCAGAACATTGTACACTCGATATTCCACCTTAGAGAGAAACTCCAGAACCAGAATCAGGAAAGGTGTGGAAACCCGGTCGGTGGAACGTAGCTCCTTCAGAATGTACTTGTTCGCCTTGACCAGTTTGAAGATCAGCTCGTTGAGAGACACATACACTGGAAGCCAGTCGCAGTTCGGGTCCGAACATTGCTGACGTTGTCCGACTAGTTTTGTAACGATCGACGAGTACAGTTGGAGAGCGGCGTTGCGAATAGGCCAATCCGTTGATTTGAATCGCTCCAACGCAATGATCATCAGGTCATCGATGTACTCCAGAATGGTTTCGTTCAAGGTAGCCTCTCGTACCATCAAATTCAACTGATGCAGTTGAATGACGGAAATCTTATCGGTAGCTTCCGCGATCATTCCTGACTGGAACAATGGAAGACGATTAACTTCTATGTAGATCCTCAGATATGATCGCTCGGCATTGTTGTCTGTGTCTCCTTTGATGAAGTTGTGAATCATCCATAGATATCCCCGGCAACGCCTGAAATCGTTTCCTTGAAGTTCCAGCCTAATTAATGTTCGGAATATTTTCTCCGCTAGTTCCACGATCGACTTGGCCTGGCGGTTGCGATGATCGTTCCGTACCACTAGCCGTCCCTTCAAGGTACAAATCTTCTTGATCACCCTCCCAAAGGCAACCCCAGTCGCTTCGATGGCCCCCCGATGGCAACAATTCAGCATGATCATCACAAACGTCCGCAGACAAATCGACAACTGTTTCACGGTGTCCAACCGGGTCTTGTAGTTGTCCAAAATCCAGTAAGCGTAATTTTCCAGAAATGCAGCCGATGAGTGCAATGCCTTCCACAGGGCTTTGAGCATTGCTTTCTTGTCGATTGATACATTGGTCGATCGTTGCGACGATCGATCCAACAGCATCTGGAAACTGTTGTCCATAATTTCGAAACTGGACCCGATCATTTCCTTCTCGTCCGGCGATTTGGCACAGTTGAACGATCGCAGAACAAACTCCACCACCCGGTTCACCAGCAGAAGCATCCCCGGGAAGGCTTTAATGCCTTCCAATATCTGAAGGTTGCGAGATTCCTGGTAGCCGAAAAACGCCTCGTTGATGCTGTCGATGTGCGTGTGCAGTTGGTAGTCGTTCTTCATCATGGCGAACAGGTCCCTTTCGTGGTCACGCAGCGATGTGAGCAGGGCAGTGTGTGCTTCGTCGTAGAAACTGGTCATGGCTTCCAGTATGGCCGAAGGGGTGCTGGAATGTATTGGAAAATATTGGATCCAGATGAGGAGTGTCGGACTGGAAGATTATGATTAGATGGTGGATCAGATCTATCGTTATTTTCATTTATTCACGCGAACAATCGTCAATTTCGTTATTCATTCAAGCTGCGGGTAAGGTGAGTTTACATTGAGTTTGCATGAATAGAGAAAGCACTCAGAGTGGACGGGAAAGAAGCAATGGTTATTCCTTCCTTTCATCATGTTTGTCTTTACGGAATAGAGGTAAATTCAACTTCTCATCTCAGAGGATCCTTGGAAGAATTTTTGAAAATACTCTCGTAAAAGCGTCGAAACTATCACTGGATCTATAGTTCCGAACCAGCCAAGGGCTGAAAGTCTCTTAAATAAAGACAAATCAATCAAATCAAATCACTGGAGATCAAATCATTCTCGAGGTATCCCTGCAGGATTACCTAAAGATCCTTGAATTCACCTGAAGGAATTCCTGGACGAAATGCTGGAAAAATGTAATCATAAGCAATTCTGGTGCATTTCCTGAAGAAATTCCGGGAGGAATCCCTTTGAGTACTCCTAAAGCATCTTTCCTAGGCGAATTCCCGAAAGATCCCCTGGAGAAATTTCCGAAAGAATGTTGGAGAAAAATCGCAAATCGTCCCTAGCACGGGTATCACGTATTTCAAACGTAACATCCTTGAGTATATTACTGAAGAAACTGCTGGATTCCCGAAGAAATCCCTGAAAACTCCAAGAGAAATTTCTGAGAAAATCCTTACACAAATTTTCCTGGTGGAATTATAAAAGACTCTTCATCGTCTTCAACAAGAGGTTGCACAGACTGAACGATTACAAACAATAGACAACGAACAATGCATGAAATACTTAGTAGTCCAGTGGGGAATGTGGCGCCGCTAACCGCATGGCCCGAAGCTCACTTTTTTCCTGAAGGAATCCTAGCATAAGCCCTAGAACAATCGTTGCAGTAAGTCCTCGAGGCATTTGCGGGGGAATTACTGAATGAATCCCTCGACAAATTTCTGGAAGAATCACTAAAGGAATTTCAAAAAGAACACCTAAAAAAACCTAGAGCAATCTCAGCTACTGAAGATATCCAAGGATACTGAAGGATTTGTTGCAGATATAGAAAATAATCTCAGGATATATTCCTGAAAGATTCGCAGGATTGATTTCTGAAGGAATTCCACTGCTGCGGAAACTTTGAATGAATCCTCAAGGATTTCTTGGATAAAATTGTGAAAGAAGACCTAGATGACTTCTTAGAATTTCATAGGGTGTCTACTACCTGGCAAACCGGGTATCCTCAGGAAATTTTATTCAACAGGGAAAACCCTAGAATACTCAGGGAATATATTGAATACTCAGGAAAGTTTCCTCAGAGAATTTTATTCAACAGGGAAAAACCTGGAATACTCAGGGAATATATTCAGTACTCAGAGAAATTTCGCACAAAAAACCATTGGGTCATATGAATAAAAAGTAGGGAACCTTACTACTCGTAGATCTACTCAGAAGAAGAGTTTTTAGAGTTACTGAATTGTTGGTATGAATAAAAGCGTTTCCGAGTATATGTTTTTGTAATAAGAACATATTGTCAACACAAATGCTGGAGCTCTTACTGATAGTTTGTGGTTCCGTGAAAACGTTGAAAAATCCTCTGAAACCCACCTAGAAATTCCGCTACAGGGATTCTGTCAGGGTTTCTGTCTGGAACTTCTTATACCCCTTCATATCTGCCAGGGTTTCTCACAGGATACCCTTCCGTATGTTTCACGCCATTTTTCTTGGTATTCCTGCTTGAATTTTCCCGGAGATTCTTCTGGACTCCTTCCAGCATTTTCAATTATTTAATTCTTTCCGGAACTCTTTCTTAAGATCCTTCCAGAATTCCAGAACTCCGACCGATTTCTCCGGTAGTTTTTACGAAGATGACACAGAATTTCTTTCCAGAAGTTTTCCCGGTATTGCTCCAAGAGTCCCTCGAGATCCTGCTGCGTTTTGCTGAAAGAAATTTTCGTGGGATTTCTCTATAGGAATGTTTCTTGGGTTTAATCGTAGAAGTTGTCGCGGGATTTCTCCTAGAATCTCTCTCAGGATTCCTCTTGGAGATTTTACGGGATTCCTTTCAGTATTTCAGGAGATCTTCCTGGGGTTTCTATCAGAGTAGTTGCTAAATGAGCTATCCCTGATGGGATTTCTACTTGAGTTGCTCCAAGGATTTGTTAAAGAGTTTATCATGAATTTTTTGCTGTCGTTCCTCCATGACGTTTCTACTAGAGTTCCTTGCAAGTTTTGTAGCGGAGTTTCCCAAAGGTTATCGCTGGATTTATTTTACAGTTTCACCTGAGATTTCTCTCTGAGTTTCCCCTGGAACTTCTCACAGAAGATTCCTTTTGATTTTGTTCCTGGGATTCATCTCTGTGTTCTTTTTGAATTCACCCTGGACTAAGATTTTTTCCGGTGTACCTTTTGGGATTTCTGCAGAAGCTATTGCTGGTATTTGTCATTGAATTTAATCGTGATCCAGTGATCCATCTGATTTTTTTTACAGATTTCCTCAGGATTATTCCCAGAACTCTTCCCTGAAATCTTTACCGGAAATTGTTCCGAGATTGTGGATGCTGCTTTTGGGATTTGTTGCTCCCAGAGTTCTTTGCAGGGTTTTCTCCTGAGATAACTCAAAAATATCTTTGCAAAGGTTTGTTGGAGAAATCGCGATAGGAACTTCAGAAAAATCCTGAGAAAAAAATTAGACATCTCTAACAAAAGTTCTAAGAGTAATCCCGGGAGGAAATATTGAGAACATTCAAGGAAGAACTTTGAAACCCTCAAAAAATCCCTAGAGGAAATTAGAAATATCGGAAAACTCTTCGGTAGAAATCCCTGAATACGGAAAGAATCCCGAGAGAAACTGTTAGAAAGCTATCCTAGAAAACCACTAAGAGAAATTCGTGAAGGAACTTTTGGAAGGATCTTCAGGATGAATCCAGCATCGGGAAACATATCAGTATGTGATATCAGGGTGCACTCCAACAGCCTACTCGTGAAAAACTCCTCCAGAATACCTAGAAGGAACTCTGGTAGAAATCCTAGAAACACCTCTCAGAAGTGTTGAAAGATGTTTACTTTATTTTTGGGCATATTTTTAAAAAGTTTTTGTTAAGTTTTGGTTGATTGATTTAATATGTTTTTTTTAATTGGCCTAATTTTTATAGTATTAACTTCCCAAATTTCCCCCTGGAAAACTCAGGGAATTTTATTTCGAGTTTTGAATATACACTCTGATTCCAGGTTCCCGACGGGCTTGGTGGTCTAGTGGCTACCGCTTCTGATTTGTATGCAGAAGGTCATGGGTTCAATCCCTGGCCCGTCCCTTTCAATCTACTTTGTATCTTTCTATCCACTTCTCTCTCTCTCTCTCTCTCTCTCTCTCTCTCTCTCTCTCTCTCTCTCTCTCTCTCTCTCTCTCTCTCTCTCTCTCTCTCTCTCTCTCTCTCTCTCTTCTCTACATATACAACTCATGTATATTCATATGTTCATAGCCATCGCTAGAACCAGAAACGAATTGGAAAAAAGTCGTTTCCCTCCCTTCCAACTTCCACTCACAGCACAGTGTATATAACGCCTACAAGTTATGCAATCAAAGCGTGCTGTGCCGCTGACCTTATTCACCACACAATCTATCACCTTACGAACACCATAAATAACCCCCTGTCCATGGATCGCATCACCGACCCAACGGTGACTCCCAGATCTCCCATCCTTTCCGTCTAACAAAATACCCCAGTCCGTGCTGGTTGTGGGGATGCAGAGGTGATCTCGGTCTTTAGTAGCAACAACCAGCACACTCTAACATTCCTTTCCCTTCCCAACTGACTATAAGGACGTGGCCGGCGCCGTTATTGATCCAAAATGTATGAGCTGCTAAAATTGCACTTTGAGAATAAGTGGAGTGTCCCAGCCCTTATTCATTTGGATCTCAGTGCAATTGGTACCAGCTCAGATCAATCACGGAGGAGCAACCATTGACATGTATAGTCAGATTAGCTGGTATGTCTGAAACATACTGGAAAAACTTGTAATTAGAAGGCACGAAATGTTGCTAATTGGCCAATTGAGAGATGAAATTTGTGAAAAAAATCGCGTTCTGGTGGGATTCGAACCCACGACTCCGTATTCGCTAGACCGGGGCTTTAACCAACTAAGCCACAGAACAGGTAATGGTTCTGCGGAATAGAAAGCCAAACTGACTCCGAAGCCGCACCGTGAACACTCCTATTTCACAAACTCGTCTCTCTTTTCGGATTAGATGCCAATCCACAACACACTCCTATTTGTGCCCACTAACTACAAGTGCGAGCGAATTATTTATATGAAGCCAAGACTTACTCTCGCACTCCGCATACCTAGCCACCAGGCAGTTTGTTTGTGGCTTAGTTGGTTAAAGCGCCGGTCTAGCGAATACGGAGTCGTGGGTTCGAATCCCACCAGAACGCGATTTTTTTCACAAATTTCATCTCTCAATTTGCCAATTAGCAACATTTCGTGCCTTCTAATTACAAGTTTTTCCAGTATGTTCTTGAGTCATCCCTGGAAAAAACGGAAGGAGTTCTGAAATTTCTGAAGAAACTCCTGAATACATCATTGAAGACATCCCGAGAGGAATTTGTGAACGAACTACAAGAGGAATTGCTGGAGTAATCTTTGGAAGAATTCCTGGTAAGGTCCCTGAAGGAATTCCCGGATAAATCCCGGGAATGCCTGAAGGAATTCCTGGCGCAATTCTGGGAGGTATTTCTGAAGGAATCCCTGGATAAATTTCTGGAGGAATTCCTGCAGAAATTCTTGTATGAATTCTCAGAGGAATCCTGGAATCGAGGAAAAAATAGAGGAGAAATCCTAGAATCCCTGGATAAGTTCATAGATAATTTCGTGGAGCAATCCCTAGAAAAAAATCCTAGAAGAATCTCTAACGAGATTCCTGGATTCATGGAGGTATTCTCAGAGAAATTTCTGAAGGAATTCCTGGCGCGAGCAATGGAGGAATGCCTGGGAGAATTCCTGGAGGACTCCCAGGAGGAACTCCTTGAAGGCTGTAGAAACTCTAGGAGGAATTTCTGGAATAATCCCTGGAAGAATATCTGGAGGTTTCCCTGAGGTACACCTGGAGGATTTCCTGAATGAATCCGTGGAAAAATAACTAGAGGCCCTGCAGAAATTCTCGGGGAATCCTGGAAGAACCCCTGGAGTAATCCCCGGAAAAATTCCTGAAGAACTTCCTGGTGGAAATTGCTAAAGGAATCCCAGGAGAAAGTCCTGAAGAAATTGCAGAATAAATTCGTGAAAAACGCTGAAGGAATCCCTAGACGAGTTCGTGGAGGAATTCCTGAAAAACCCCAGGATGAATCCCGAAAGCAATCCCATGAGGAGTTCCTTAGGAAATCCCTGTGAAAAATATATGAAACAATTAAATAAACAACTCCTGAAGGAATTCCTGTAAGAATTACTGGAGGAGTTCCTGAAACAATTCCAGGAGAAATTCAAGGAGGAAATTTCAAAATAATCCCTGAGTACTCTGAATAGCAAAATACTCTAAGAAGAATACCCTGAAGAGGGAAGAATTTCCAGGAATCCCTGAGAAATTAAGGAATCATGCCTGCAGTTATTTCTGAATGAATTATTGAAAAAAAAATCCTTTGATAAACTCCTGCGATTTTAGTAGAAAATTTTGAAGGAATTCCTAGATTTATGTTTGACTAATCTCTGGTAGAAATTTCTAAAAAAATTCCTAGTAGAAATTTATGCAGAAGTACTTCCAGTGATTGCAGTTGGAATAATTGGAGCCATCTCTGGCGGAATTTTTAAAGGAATATATAGAGAAATCCCTGAAGAAACCTCTGGATACATTTTTTTTTATTTATTTATTTCACCGTCTTCAGCTGGGCTGCACAGACTAAATTAATGCTTAATTATATACTATTCCTAATAATGTTCTTAAAACGAGTTCTACTTATATTAAAGTCAAAACAATCAACATCATTAAGTGCATTGAAACATCGCTCTAACGGATTGTTTTGGCCGTAAACTGTATGATGCCGAGCAATCATGAATGAAGTTCGCTGGCGTGTTCGGCGTGCAGGTACAAAGAAACGCGCTTGCTGAAGAAGCTCTGGGCAGTCAATCCTGTTGCTAAGCACATCGTACGCAAACATTCTTTGTAGATACAAGCGGCGCTTTCGCAATGGCTCCAGTCTTATAAGTTGACATCGGTCGTTGTACGGTGGCAGCTGCAGTGGGTCAGACCACGGCAGTCTCCGTAGAGCATAGCGAACGAAGCACCGTTGGACCCTTTCTATACGTCCGGCCCAGATTTGAACCGCATACTCGAGAATACTTCGGACGAGTGAACAGTAAACACTTTTTAAGGCGTACGCTTCACGGAACTCAGACGCATTCCGTCGGATGAAGACATCCCCAAAGGAATTTCTGAACGAATCACAAGAGGAATTCCTGGAGCAATACATAGAGGTAATCCCGGAGTAATCTTCAGGGGGAAATTCGTGGCGGAATTCTGGGAGGTATCCCTAGGGGAATTTCTGAAGGAATCCCTGGGGAAATTTCTGGAGGAATTCCTGCAGAAGTTCTTGTATGAATTTCCAGAGGAATCCTAGAAAATCCCTGGATAAGTTCATGGAGAAATTCCTGGAGGAATCCCTGGGAAAAAAATCCTACAGGAATCCCTGAAGAAATTCCTATATTCATGGATGAATTTCTGAAGGAATGCCTGGGAGAATTCTTGGAGGACTCCCAGGAGGAATTCCTTAAATAATCGCTGTAGAAATTCCATGATGAATCCCTGGAGGAAACCTGGAAGATTTCCTGGATAAATCCGTGGAGGAAGCTCTAGAATAACTGGAAGAATTCCTGCAGAAGTTCTCGAAAGTTTCTCTCTTTTTTTCGATGAAATATAGTATTAGATAGTATAATCAGTGGCGATTCCCTAACCTCAAATCTACCTGTTCTCCAAGTGTAAATTCTTGAATTTTCGAATCAACTTAGCTTGTAAATAACGGAACATGGCGAGATTAGCTATTTTGATTAATTTTCAATTTGATTCTAATCTTGTATTCTCCGCAATTGCATGTTTTTGCATCGTTGAACAGGTAAAAAGTGAGGTTACGAGACGCCACTGAGTATAATAGGAATGACAAACATACCTATAGGAGTATATCAGCGACAGCTTTCCCTGCAGTGCCGGTCCGTAATGGTAGGCGGAGCTTTTGTTATACAGCAGCTTGAGGACGTTCATTTTGACATCCTCGAAGTCGGAAGTCAGCAAATGCTCCACCCCGTATATCATATCGTAGAAGGTGTCCGATTCCACGGGCAGTAGATGGGTGGTTCGATCTGCCGTCGTGGACTCCTTTTCCTGCAGGCGGTATGGCGAGCTCGGAGTGAACTCCAGAAACAGCGAGGCGAACGATTGGAACATGCGTAGGCTGGTGATGACGGCGTGATAGTTGCTGGTGGATTGCTTTTGCAGATGTTGGTGAAATACGGACGAACCCATCAGCTCGGACACGATTCCGTAGGCATCCTCGTTGGCTTCGTAGCGTTCCAGCGAGAGCGAGGCAATGTGATTCAGTAGTTTGGTGCACTGGGCGACGATGGTGTTGCATACGTGAACAGAAGGAACTCCCAGTTGTTGCAGGATGTACTCTTTCAGCTTGAAGATGTAGAAAACACTCGTGGAAGGGTGGATGTGTGCGTTTGGAGTGGTAATATGGTGCACCAGTGTCTCTATCAGCAGCGACATGGACATGTAGTCAAGACTTGTTTCGGCAGAGATTTGTAGCAGCAGCACTAGGAGAATGTTCAAATCTTTGGAAGATTGAAACTCTCGTTTGAAAAGGTTCATGTACTGGAAGAACTTGACGTAGTTATTGTCTTTCAAATAGCTGGGCATGAACTTCCTGTTCTCCCCGATCTTCAACTGATCAAGTTGCATCATTTTGAAGAGTTTCCTGTAATCACCTACTGTAAGGTTGGAGAACCATTGTTTAATCATGGTGCGAACCAGCTCAATGCTTCCATCTTGTAGAATTTTCACCTGCAGTTCGAAAACACGATCATCTTGTTTCTTCTGTAGCACCCGAACGATTCCTTGACTTCCGGAGAACAAATGCTTATAATGAAGTGATAGTTCTAGGGCTCGGTACAAATCAATCCTCTCTCCGCTCATTTCTTCCAAGCTCTCCAGGCGATATCTTCCCAGAAGGGCCATCAGGACATGGAACTTATTGCGGTTCAGCCAGCTCCATCTCAGTATAGCCGGAAGGACAACCATCCGGACAAACTTATCATCGTTCAGAAGATTTTTGAGTATCCCTAGCACGTACTCTCGTGACCCCTTGTAGGGTGACTCCAGATTCAACAGCACGATATGCCATATCCGGTCCTGCCTTTCCCGGAAGAACTTGTCGTAGCAGTCCATCTTCTGCAGAGCAATCATATTTTCCGCCAAGGTGTTCAAGCACTTACTATAACAGCCCATCGTCTGGAACAGCTCAAAGTTCCGAACGGCTATTCCGGTCAGGTTCTCCGATCCTGCCACGGCTAAAAATCCAGAGTATATCAGCCCGTAGATGGCCACCGTTTCTTCTGCCATCATGGTCCCACTGGGCAGTACGCCTCCCACCGGGAAAACCATCCGCGAGTATCGGCAGTTGTGAGCGTAGATTTTGAACAGCGACTTTGCTATGATCTTCCTTTGGCCGAACGTGCTTTTGGGACTTTCCATAACCGTTTTGAGCCGTACCAGCAGCTCGTTGTTTAGATACAAACGGGTACCCCATCCTGGAGACCCTGGCGCCACGTCCGCCGGGTCAACCTCGTCGGCGCTTGTGCGCCGATCCACTAGATTGCAGATGTCCTGTAATAACACACAAGTCCGGTGGTTACATAACACCCCAATCTCAAACCACCTGTTTCGAACAAACCTGGCATATCAGCAGGACCTCAGCGGCACCGCCGGCTCGGTCTAAGCGTTCCAGCCACTCGACGCGCCTCAGCTCATAGGCCGTCACTTTGGGTGCCATTGAACCAGGGATAGGCGAAACACTCGCGGGCCACACACTGCACAAATCCTAAATCAACACCATGAGGATGTGATGGTACGCGGGTAATGTAGTACTGTAAGCTGCTGCGTTACAACTTGTCTATATTTACAAAATTCAACAGCATGCGAAGGCCATCGCCAGGCCACCGAACACGCGTTGCGAATCGCGAAAAAATTGCACGGCGTCTGCATGCAGAGCGGCGTGCGAAATCGTTTGTTTTGATTAGAACTGTCACCGGTGATCACAGACAAACAGCGATAGCACGCGTGAGTCGGGTTGGCAGTACACGGAAAAATATTCGTTTATTCAAACCAGTAAAATAATAATTACTACACGCAGAAAAATGGCGCTTGTTTAAAACAATAAAACGCATGGTTAATTTTCAAACTGAGAATTTACTTATTCCAAAGTTATATTTAATTGTTTTCATTCAGAGTTTATTGATAAAAACAACCGATTACCATCATTTCATATAATGTCAAAAATTTCATTTGTTTCAACAAAATAAAAACCATAAACATGGTCCGAAAGCACTCACACATCTATAAAATGCTTACCCCAACATCGCCACAGCGAAGAAGGTGCAGCAAATCCATCATGCCAACTTCCAAGTGCAGCTTTGGCCGTGATGGATAACGCCAAGGGGCTGGTCACTCGGCACATTGTGCCCGGCACACATGCCGGCACATCTCGGCACACATGCCGGCACATCTCGGCACACATGCTGGCACAATCCGGCACACATGGGCACAACATAGAAATTCAACTTTTCGGTATGGAATCAAACTGTCAACATACTAACGATTGCAAAAATCCCTTCATACAGATTCTAGACAAGTGTTTTGGGTGGAATTTTGTCGGTAAACACCGACTAGACTAATAACATTCGCCAAAAATAGACAGGATTATAATTAGCGCAAAAACATTTAAAGAAAATATTTCACTGGGCACATTCGGCACACCTCCGGCACACCTCCGGCACATACTGAAAAACAACCGGTACAGTTTAAGCACATATTGGCACACGCTCAAAAATCACGGCACAAATGAAGTGTGCTGAATGACCAACCCCTTGGATAACGCGCAGGTACTCACGACAGCATCCACAAAAAGTTGATCGGTTTCGCCTTTTTTGTCTTTTTCTAGTCGTTCTCCTCGCCATCCGCTTACCGACGATCTAAAAATAGATTTCCGAGCTGCCGCAGCTGCTGCCGTCACCAAAACAATCACATTCTGGGTTTGTTAGTGGCAAAAGTGCAGTCGTTTGAATCAATCGATTATTTCATGTTTAAAAAACCATATCTCTGTTTGTTTTAAAAAACTGTCAAAAATTTCGACAAATGAAAATATTTGTATTATCAAACAAATGGAACAGTTCAGTTTAAACTAGAAATCAGTTTGTCGCTATAGTAAACTGAAAAATCGGTTGATTTGAACTAGAATTTAATTATGTTTACAATTTATTTTTCTGCGTGTAAGTATCATAATTGGGTTCTTTAGGGGTATCCAGATTATTTCATAATTGGAATCTCCGCCCAAAATTTAGTCGAAATCCAAAATTTCATAATTTTTGTAGTCCGGGAAGTATTTTTAAAATGCATTTAAAGTTTGTATGGCGAATTTTTTTTGTTCGAGCCGAACTGTCATTTTATCGATTGAACTGTCATTCTATTCACTGAAAACCTAGAACATCCTGAACACCATGAAATTTGGAAAACAAAATAATTTACATACCAGTTGTTCTAAAAGCTGAACTTGGATGTGAGTCACGCTATATGTATTCATTTAGACTTCGTTAAGAATTTATTATTATCTGTATTAACGAGATTTTTAGCCCGGGCTAGTTCATCTCGGGACCCACGCTTTACTTCCCTTCCGAAGGAAGAACTCACATTTTGCGAGTTTGTCGGGAGTGGGATTCGATCCCAGGTCCTCGGCGTGATAGTCAAGTGTTCTAACCATCACACCAGGTCCGCTCCACTTCGTTAAGAATATCAAAACGTGTTTTATATTCTGGGATGTTCTAGGTGTTCCAAACTGTCCTATATTGAAGTCTTTCAAATCTACAAGAATAATGTTATGTATTTTCGCCACAAATAATACCCTGGGCTTGGTTTATATCTTCCAGGAAGCATTGATTTTTGTCATATGACCATTGTGCTTTGCAGTGTTGATTGGTTAAACTGAATGTAGATTCAATGGTATATTTTAAAATCAGATAATTCAATCCTCTGATATAGTCATTCCAATTATACTACGGCATAGTGTAACGGTACACGCAGAAAAATATATATTCAATTCTAAAATAAACGACTTTGAAACAGTGGCGTCTCGTCCATAGGTCCACTGCGTTCACTACACAGTTGATAAACAACTAAAATAAATCACTATAATGTCAACATTTTGCTACAAACGACATAAACTACTCATTCGATCCTTTTGATGTTCACAACTTCAAGTGAACAAACCACTATGAAATACTAGTGCGTATCCAATAGGAATCAAGTAAATTTTCCAACTTAATCTCACTATGCCACCACCCTGCCGCTGCCCAAAGTATCTAAATACCTAGGTAAGAGATTCCCGCTAATATTCACGGATTAGTGAGAAAAGGAAAAAAGCAAAAAATAGTTATGAAGTTTGCGCTGATTTGTATGGGCACATCACTATTTAGCAAACTTTCTTAAGAAATTCAGCACTCCCATCTTAGAAGCTATTATTTAATTGCATCTGACTGGATTAAATGTGACCTCCATGCAATAAAACAGAAAATATCGCCATTTGAAAATCGGTAACAATTTTTTTTTAATTGATTCTAAACATATTTTTCCAGCATTTAGAAACATCCAAACTAACAAAACTTCACAAACTTTGCTGAAATAATGACATTTTAGTGTAAAAACACCAACTTTTCATAACTAACGCAGATGTGTTGGTGAGTCTCATTTTTGACATTTACGGGAATCTCTTACCTTGGTACATATTTATATACTTTGGCCGCTGCCAGAGTACTCCACGCCGAAGCATGCGAAACATCCACACGGAAAAATATTAAAACCCAAAGAATAAGTTTTAAAAACTCAAATTTGGCTAAACTGCTTTTAGTTTTAACTCAAAGTTGGGTTGTTTTCTCCCTCGCCCCACCGCAATGTTGTCAAAAACAAAGAGAGAAGCACCGACGCATCCGCTGCTCTTCCGTGGAAGAAGCCAAATTTGGGTTTTCTTGAGTTAATCCAAATTTGCGTCATTTGAGGCCTCCGTTGGGTGAAAATAACTTACCAGTGGGTTAATTTTTTTGCCGCTCTCAAACGAGAACTACTCACTCACCACTTTCGTTGTTTGACGCAAATTTGAGTTATTCCACGGAAGACCGGGATTGCGTCAAAACAACTTAAATTTGGGTTGATTTGTAGTTCCGTGCATGTGACAGCATCGCCAAAAATCTCTCGCCTCAGTTCACTTCCAGAAGTACACGGGAGCGCTGTATATGCATACAAGAACACAAGCGACCGTTCTGTGCTGCTTTGGCAATGTATTAGTAAAATTTTTGTGCACTTCTTCCAATGGACGAGGGTCTCATCGGTGGCGGAGGAAAGGAAAGATTGTTTGTTTACACCAAGCTTGCGCTCGCAGGGAAGCTGCTAAGTTTGGCAACGTCGCATTTGAGCTAGGGAATCGCGCTACTTGGGCGGTGGCTTCTATATTCGTCTGTTTTCCACTATAACTCAGTCAAATTTGAGCCAATTGTCACAACTTTTGGAATATGGTGAGATAGGTATAATATCTACCCGTGTACAACATTTCAAGTCAATTGGTTCAAAATTGACTAAGTTATAGTGGAAAACAGACGAATATAGAAGCCACCGCCCAAGTGGCGCGATACCCTATTATAGGGCACCGCACTGTTTTGAATTTGTATGGGATTTTGACGTTTCTTGGCCTTGTTGTTTACAAGATTTCTGTAAGAGTGAAAGAGATGGAGAGGATTCCATGCAGTTCCCTATGCTTCAGCAAGAGAGCGAGGCGAAAGAGCATAGCGAGAGAACTTGTATATATACAAATTGTATACCATGAGCCTCTGCACGAATCTGGCGTACTGCTCACTCCAACAGAAAACTTGAAAACTGTTTTCAAATTTTCTGTGGGAGCGAGCAGGACAGGGCAAATTCGTGCAGAGGCTCATTCAACGGAGGCCGCCCATCCACTCTTTTGGCATGCGTGCATGCCTTTGGGTGGACCTGAATGGGTGGCATTTTCATGCACTACTAGTTGCGCGTCGCGTATGGTTTCATTTTCTAGCAACATTCAAAGGAAAATGGAGCGCGATATGGTAGACAATCTACTCCCGCAATTCGTTTGCCAGGCGGTCGATTGAGGAAAAGCTTGTACCGCATCTCGAATCATCTAAGTAGAATATCCTCTTCGATTGAGTGTACTCAGATTTGTAGGGTCAAGTGGGGTAAAATGCCATTTTTCAAACTTTCATCGTTTTCAATGATAATTAGTCTCATTTGTTAGGCTTTCAAAGTGGTAACAGCAACTAGACAAAATTTGCTCGATACTTCAGCAAAAATATTCACTAAATTATTGTATTTTCATCGATATTTAGCGACTTTAAAAACTGATTCGTAAAACGGAAGTGGTGCAAAACGACCATCTGCCGTGGGGTAAGATGCCACTTCATGAAAACATTCAAAAATTACGTCCATCAGTTTTCGGGCATTTCCGACTCCTTTGTCCCCCCTATGTCCCGCTTTTTCGTATACTCAATAAATGGAGTGTTACCCCCCTCCCCGCAAAACGATGGTCGTAATATTTGAACGACCCCTAACATGAAAAGCGTAGACATCAACAACCATGCGTCTCCACGCAAGTCTCAATCTCGTTGGAAACACTTGGCTGATAATAAAATCACCAGAAAACCTTAATTGCAAGCACGAAAAACCGGAAGTTGCCAGTTTTCATTGAGAAATCAAAAGATTTTTCGTGGGTTTCGTGGCCTAGCTTCTAGAAGAATGTTCGATATAAACGTATCTTGACACCATTCACCAATACTAATGATCAAGTCCCATTCAGGAATGATTTTATGAGTTGGGCCATTTTACCCCATCTTGGCATTTTGGGCTCTGTTCCCCTACTTTTAATTCCGGCCTCTAATGCTTACCCTTGGGGCCCTTAAACAGATACGCATGTTTCGACTACAGTCATAGCATTATCATGGGTTACTCACATGGGTCAATTTTATTTAAGTTGTATGTGAATAGCATAGAGAACAGACTGACTAGTAAAAGTTACAGAGTGACCCATAATTGGGCAATGGGTGTTCCACTTCTTCAGTGTCATTTATCCACTTCTGAGTGGATTCTTCGAAGTTCCGAAAAAATCCGTTAACAATTGGTGGGCAATGTCTACTCTCGCTTCCCAAATTTCGATAAAGTCTAGCTGACCAATAAGCTGAGAATGTTTTACACGAAAAAAGTCGCAGAGTTAGCTAAGGTACTTGCTAAGAACAATTTGGAAGACGTCTTCTCAGAAACGTATCTGCTTATTCCTCTGATAATAACACTTACGTCTACAACTGATGCCGTTGGAAGGAGCTTTTCCATCTCAAAAGAATAAGAACCTATCTTCAGTTACAATGAGCGAGCAAAGACTAAGAGGCTTAAACTGATGGCGGTAGAAAACCCTCTGTTTCATCAATTGAAACAACAAGGCAGTTTTCTCGACGAAATCGTCGATAGATTCGCTTGTCTAGCGGAGTTCAGGTTCCTGCTGTTTCCATGTGAAAACTTTTCAAGTGCACAGTCAGCTTTACGGGTCACGAGACGCCTCTGCTTTGAAACAAAAATAAAATACCAGAATTTCTTTAGTAAACATAACTTTATGAACAGTAGATGCTTACCAGGTCTTTTCTCCATTACGGCAACATGCACTTTCTTCGTATCCGCTAGAAACAGCTACAGATTGAGTTCCTCGAGATCCTTGCGCTCGATTAAGGACATTATATGACGAAGCCATACCTCAAATTTTCAAGAGCACGAGCTGAATGAACCAAACCACGGATTGCGCTGAAAAGTTGATCGATTGGTCACACCCCGGTGGTGACCAATCGATCAACTTTTCAGCGCAATCCGTCGTTTGGTTCATTCAGCTCGTGCTCTTGAAAATTTGAGGTGTGGCTTCGTCATATATTCACCTTAAGCTGAACAGGTTAGCTGTGTAGCCGGTATTTAGAAGGAGAAATATGAATTTTGGAGATAAACAATAAGTTTCACTTCATTGTACTTACCAAAGAAGGCAGTCACTGTGTCATCCGACAAATCAAATGTTTAAAACAAATTGAATGTTTTTGGTGTTCTTACTACGACCTCTATTTCAACAATTTCGTCCGGCGAGTCTTTTATTTTTTCAACAAAAACAAAATGCCGGCGGATATACATGTGCAAAATGCTATATTTATTTCAAAGAAGTTACTTTTTTTAAATCAAAAACACACCGACTTTGTTTCTAATACATTTATTTTAGAATCAAAGTCGCTTGGTATTAGAATCAAATATTAATTTGCTTTGATTTAAAAACAGTAATGAATTTGAATCAAAGTGGTTATGCATTTGTTTCAAATATGCGACATTTTTCTGCGTGTATGTTGTCGAAATCACTTATGTACCGGGAAAATATAATTCCAAGCTGGTGAGAATATTACCACTGAGGGGGGTTATGAGCCCAGTCAGACCCTTGATGGGACAATAATGTGGGATAGTATATGGGAATACCATTGAAGGTGCTAATAATCTCCGAGGCTTATGAAATCCGACAGGGCGCGTGCATTGGGCTGCGGATCTATGCTAAGGGAGATCAGTAGCATCTGTTTGTTATTAGTAGAACAAAATGCCGTTCTTTGAAAACGCAGTGTGAGTGATCTCCTATGGTGCTGTAGTACTATAAATGATCTCATTCTCTGTGAATTCTAACTTTGGCTATCTAGTCAGTAAATAGTAAAATTATTAAGATAGCTTAAGAGCTAAACCTTAAAAGCATACATTTTCTAAATATGACAAGGTTTTGAAGACAAACATGAGATGAGTATCAGATTTTAATCTTTTAATGAGTCATTAGCATAATCGTATGTGAGACATAGGGTCATGTCGAGCAATTGATTCAGTACTACAAATCCACGCGGACAATTTCATTACAAACTATTGGTTTTCGTCAGTCTTATGACGGAAAGGCTCAGCTATGCTGCAAATCCATATATTAGAGACCGTTCATAAACATATAGACCGATCCCTCTTAAAATTTTGTCCATGCTAAACCAAAATTGCATGAAGTTACAACTTTGCCTCTCCTCATGAAGTATATATGATTTATGAACGAACTCCTAGTTGAATCAAATTAATCGATTTTTATTTCAGGGGCACCCATTGGGTATATCACTTCAATAATACAAATACCGCTTACTCTTCTGTAGTTACACTATCCATTTGAAGATGTTTAGTAAATAGTAGTAGTTCATATAACCAATATCTATATAACTTCCTCAATCCTCTTTGTAAGATTTGCTAGATAGTATGACAGCATTGATTAAAACACGAGAGCTCTTGTATCATGTTATTATTCGCATGGCTAATTATTTTATGAACAATAATTTTATTGACGAATCCGATTTAAAATATTTGAATAGTAATTTTTGTTAAGCCATATTAAAATAATCACTATCATTATCAATGAATGCTATCCACTCAAGATCTTCGCTACATGAAATTTTGAATTTCTGGAGGCTTCACTTATTACCAAATTTACAACAAACACGCTATAACAGTATCTAGAGAGTCGTGGAGGGTGAGAAACCTGAACTAGTAGCAGTATTCATATAGATTAACAATTATAATCTATTATTTTCAATCATTGCAACATTATACTAATATGTGCGGGCCGCCCATTTGCGGAGTTGTGCGGCCAATTATTCTCTTCCCATTCCAGAAACGACCGTTTTGAAGCAAGAAGTGTCCTAATGGCCAACACACGGGACTTGTCCGAAACACACAAGATAAGTACAACAATTTATTATCAGGCACCCAACTCTTTCTACTTATTAGGTGCCGATTGGGCAGCACCAACGAAGCGACAAGTCCTGCGTATTGTGATGAAGCTCTACGACCCCTTAGGATTCATTGCACACTTCGTCGTCCAAGGGAAGATCCTGATGCAGGAGATTTGGCGAACAGGTACTAGCTGGGACGAGCCTATTGCAGAGCAGCCACGTGAGCTTTGGATAGGGTGGATCGAACAGTACCGGCAGATCAACGAAGTGAACGTTCCTCGCTGCTTCTTCAAGGATTTCTGTCCGCAGCAAGTCAGCGATATTCAGGTCCATGTGTTCACAGATGCGAGCGTGTCAGCTTGTGCGTGTGTGGCTTACCTTAGAACGACGGTGGACGGAGAGAGTCAGTGTTCGTTGATTGCAGCAAAGACAAAAGTTGCACCTCTACGAACGCTATCCATCCCACGTTTGGAGCTTCAGGCTGCCATGATGGGTTCCCGTCTATTACAGAACATCTGCTCAGCCCTTAGCATCGATACCCACAGACGTTTCCTTTGGTCAGATTCAGCAACAGTTCTTGCTTGGCTTCGCTCCGATAGTCGTCGGTATCATCAGTTCGTGTCTTTCCGGGTTGGCGAAATCCTGTCGTTAACCAGTGTGGATGAATGGCGCTACGTTCCTTCTCGCGAAAATGTTGCGGACGATGCCACGAAATGGAATGGAGGGCCTTCATTCGACCCAGATTGCCGTTGGTATCAGGGTCCTGCATTTCTGCAAGATCCAGAAAGTCAGTGGCCTACGGAACGGCCAGGAGATACAGCGGAAGCAGATGTGACGACTGAAGAAATTCGCCTCGTTGCCGTACACCGAACAGTAGAGGAAGTGGTAGACGCACAGCGTTTTTCTAACTGGAACAGACTATTACGAGCGACAGCATGCGTCCACCGAGCTGTAGCAGCATGGAAGCACCTGACAAGCGGGACAAGGTCGCTCAAAATACTCAGCCAAAGTGAGTTCGCGAAAGCAGAGGAAACACTATGGCGGCAGGCTCAAGCGCAGGAGTATCCGGAAGAAGTTCAGCTGTTGCGCGAAGGACAAAGTGTAGCGAAAATCAGTCCTATTCGTGCGTTGTCTCCATTCCTGGACGAGAGAGGAGTTCTACGAGTTGGCGGTAGAATCGGGCAAGCTCCATCGATTCCATACGAAGCGAAGCATCCAGTCGTGTTGCCGAGAAATCATCGAATCACATACCTCGTTGTGCTCAGCTTCCACCAGCAGTTCCTGCACGCGAACACCGAGACAGTGTGCAACGAATTGAGGCAACGGTTCTACATTCCGAGGATGCGAACAGTAATGCGGAGCGTATGTCGTAGCTGTCAGTACTGCAAGATTAAGAAAGCAGCACCAGTTCCACCGATGATGGGACCGCTTCCGAAGGTTCGTTTGACTCCCTTCATTCGTCCGTTTACGTACGTCGGCGTTGACTACCTGGGTCATTTCGAAGTGAAAGTCGGTCGCAGTATTATGAAACGGTGGACCTGTTTGTTCACGTGCCTCACAGTTCGAGCAGTTCATCTGGAGCTAGCACACAGTCTGTCAACGAAGTCTTGCGTAATGGCGTTCAGGCGTTTTGTTAATCGGCGAGGAGCTCCGCTGGAAGTATTCTCGGACAACGGTACCAACTTTGTGGGAGCCAGTCGTCAGTTGTCAGAGGAGATTCAGAGGATTAGAACCATCAACGAGGATTGTGCGGCTACGTTTACTAACGCCCGTACGCAGTGGCACTTCAACGTTCCTGCAGCTCCGCACATGGGAGGACCGTGGGAGCGGATGGTGAAGTCTGTAAAAGTAGCAATGGCAGCAATATCCGACAGTCCGCATCATCCGAGTGACGAGGTGTTCGAAACCATAATGCTGGAAGCAGAGGGGATCGTTAACAGTCGTCCACTGACCTACGTTCCCTTAGAAGCAGCCGATCTAGAAGCGCTCACTCCGAATCACTTCTTGCTGTACGGTTCGAGCGGCATAAAGCAGCCTACAGTCGATCAGTCAGTCAGTCTTCGAGACAGCTGGTCAGTCGCTAGGAACATCGTTGACGAATTCTGGCGCAGATGGGTGTTGGAGTATTTGCCGATGCTAACAAGGAGGACGAAGTGGTTTGAGAAAGTGAAGCCGTTGGAGCCTGGTGACTTAGTCGTGATAATAGATGAGCAGACACGGAATAGTTGGGAAAGAGGACGGATTTTGGAGGTCTTTCCGGACAAATCAGGCCAAGTTCGACGTGCAGTAGTACAGACAGCTCGAGGAGTCTTCGCCCGGCCAGCAGTGAAGTTAGCAGTCCTGGATGTTGCTAGCAATGACCAGAAGGCGGATGGAGTCGCACCGGAAACGGAAGTGGTTCACGGGGCGGGGAATGTTACCGGCAACACTGTTGACCGCGAAACGACGGTGAAACCACCGTCCGTTCCCTCGCAACTGAGCGGTTGTCACCGAGTGGACTGACAGTTCGGACAACAGCAGACAGAACAAAGACAGACAGATTCATTCAGAGTATCCATTGTACACAGTGAGATAGCATTTGAAGCGAATAAGTTGTAAATTAAGTGGATTATTTCGAGTATTTACAGTAAGTTTTGTGAACTAGTAGTTAGATTATTTATACTGAATTCATTTCTTTGTATATAGTGATAAATTGTATCAGTTTTGCGGCTACAGTCAGCACCGCACAATAAGTGAAAATTCCAGTCAGTCAAGGTACGTTTTGTATAGAATTGCTAATCATTGTCGAGTCTGTATTATAACCTGAAATGAATTCTGTAGATTGTACCACGTTATTCCCGGTTACCGACACACCAGAAAAGTGACCGAAAAATACTGAAATTGTAAGTATTTACTATTAACTGTTTACTGACAACCGACCAACCGACTGAATTTGATTAAAAAAAATTACAGCTTTGTAGCTGCTAAGTTTGCAACTGAAAGAACGGTGTTTGTTCTGACGATCGGGAACACTACTACTTTGCTAATAGATAATGCAATATGCATACTTCAATATCAATTATTTGTTTGTTTGCGCCTTTATTTATGACACTATTGAAGCATTCGTGACGCCGCGAAATAGTTTACAATTTATCTTATTCACATTTTTCAATTCACTTCAAAGTATCTAACACTGCTTTTACAATTGTGTATATAAACTTGTATCTTAATTATGTTCATTATTAATAGTAGTCTGATAATCCAATTCTAGTGATTTTTTTCCCAAGGAATAGAAAGAGTTGGTGTCATAATCAATACAATACTTGAAACTGGAAACTCCTTATTTCCCCCTATGGGTTATAGGGAGGGGCGGGACATTCGAGCCTACTCATCAGTGGAATGGAGTTGATATGCTAATTGGTTTAGCATAGGGCAGATACAAGTCTACTGGTAGACGTATCGCCCAGCGAAACAACGCAGATTGGCCACGGCCAGGGGGTGCGTTGATTATAACAGAATAACAGAATGTATTTTCGCCACAAATAATAGCATTGCATAACCTACTGGGATCCGCGAAGCTCTTGAAATCTCAAATGTCATTTAGAGACACAACAGGTCAGCCAAACTATTTTGGAGTTCAGAACTTCACATCTACACTCGTAGCAGTAGCCATATCTGTTATACTGAGTAACACTGCATAATGAACCGCAGTTACTGGAGCAACCTGAAGTCTACCAGCTTATTAGTTTCAGGGTCGTCCAAACTGTTCTATTATGAAGTCCATCAAATCTACAAGAGAAACTTTATGTGTTTTCGCCATAAATTGTAATTATTGCATAATCTGTTGGGATTCGCGAAGCTCTTGAAATCTCAAATGCCATTTATAGACACTACAGGGATATTCCAGGTCAGCCAAACTACCTTAGAGTTCAGGACTTCAGGTCTACACTCGTAACAACAGCCATATCTGCTATACTGAGTAACGTTGCATATTTATCCGTGGTTACTGGACCAATCTGAAGGCTACTTTTTTATTATAAACCTTTGAGACATTCAGGTTCGCCCAAACTGTCTGTGTATAATGAAGTCCTTCAAATCTTCAAGAAAAACTTTGTGTTTTCACCATAAATAATAACATAGCATAATCTGCTGTGTCCGTGAAGCTATTGAAATCTCAAATATTATTTAGAGACACTACATAGCGTAACAAAAAACAACTTTTGATCTGTCTCAAGAGCAAACTTATGTGTCTCTAATAGATTTTGGGCCGCTGAATCCGAATCCGATTTGCTCCAGCACGTTACAATTTTGAGCTGTACCTCAATTTATAGGGCAAAATATGCGATTTTGGGCTTTTTTGACTGCAAGCCATTAAGCATGGAAATATATTTTTTAACCAATCAAAGCATAAATTGGTCAATTAACATCTAAATTAACGACTCATGCAAAATATTTCGTTTTACCAAGTCGAATTTGATAGTTTTAAGCGATTTATGGTATGTTGAATATTTCCCATACAAGTCACCCTCCAAAAGTTGCATGCAAGTTTACATACTGACTTGAAATGCTTAAATCTATCAAATTTGATTTGGTAGAACGAAATATTTTGCATGAGTCGTTAGTTTAGATGTTAATTGACCAATTTATGCTTTGATTGGTTAAAAAATATATTTCCATCTTTGGCCGGCAGTTAAGAAAGCACAAAATCGCATATTTTGCCCTATAAATTGAGGTATAGCTCAAAATTGTGACGTGCTGGAGCAAATCGGATTCGGATTCAGCGGCCCAAAATCTATTAGAGACACATAAGTTTGCTCTTGAGACAGATCAAAAGTTGTTTTTTGTTACGCTGTGTAGTGTCTCTAAATAATATTTGAGATTTCAAGAGTAATCCCCCTTGCATATCATGAGTCATTTCAAGATAGTTTTGAGATATTGCAGATCAACAACACTGCTCCGAAGACCATAGCTTCAGGTCTACACTTGTGATAATAGCTTTTGCCACTACGTTAAGTAGTGTTACTTACATAATCCACTGTACTTACCAAAGTAGTTAGAGGAACAATAAGCGTTGTTATATATTTTAGGGATATTATGGGCTTCCTTACTGTTATGAAGCGTAGTTGTTAAAAATTTACTGGACATGATAGATTACAGCTTTTAATAAAAGAAGTAACGGTTACACCACCAGACTTTAAGATCTAATTTCAAGAACAGTTTGTAACATGATATATTACAAATCGTATTGATTGATTGATTTATCTTTATTTGCTTTGTATAATGAAAAAAGTTACCATTACACCCGTAGATTTTAGGATCTAAACTCAGGAACAGTTTGGATGACCTAGGATATCCTGACTGATCTAATACTGTCTATTGAACTTTCAGAAGACTTCCTGGACATAATACACCGATAAAAATAATGAGATTTACACGTCATGTAAACTTCTGTGATATCCCGCGCTCCAGTCATGTGCATCATATGTGACAGAATTTTACACTCTTTTTTCGATCTGTGTAGATTACAAATCGTAGCTTTGTATAATGAAAGAAGCTACCGTTACACCCGCAGACTTTAGGATCTAAAATCAAGAACAGTTTGGATGATCTAGGATATCCCTACTGATCTGATGTTGTTTATTAACCTTTCAGATACTGAACATGATGGATTACAAATTGTTGATTTGTATAATGATAGAAGTTACCGTTACACCCGTAGACTTTATGATACAAACTCAAGAACAGTTTGGATGACCTAGGATATCGCGATTAATCAGATATCGTCTATTAACTTTTCAGAAGACTTACTAGGTATGATAGATTACAAATCGTAGCTTTGTATAATTAAAGAAGTTACTGTTACACCCGTGCAATTTGGGATCTTAACTCAAGAACAGTTTGGATGACCTACGATATCCCGACTGATCTAATACTGTCTATTTAACTTTTGTAAGAGTTCCTGGACATGATAGATTACAAACCGCAGCTTTGTATAATGAAAAATGTACCCATACACCAATAGACTTTAGGATCTTATCTCAAGCACAGTTTGGATGACCTAGGATATCCCGAATTATCTGATACTTTCTATTGAACTTTCAGACTGGACATGATAGATTACAAATCGTAGCTTTGTATAATGAAAGAAGTTACCGTTACACCCGTTGACTTTAGGATCTTATCTCAAGAACAGTCTGGACGACTTAGGATATCCCGACTGATCTGATATTGTCTATTAACCTTTCAGAAGACTTACTGAATATGATGGATTACAAATTGTTGCTTTGTATAATGATAAAAGTTACCGTTACACCCGACTCAACTCAAGAATATTTTGGATGACCTAGGATATCCAGAAAAAATATTCTGCATTATATTCTACCGTTTTTATGCCATTGACCACCAAAACTACAGAAAAACGTAGAAAAACTCCATAATAACGCTTGGAAAAATTCCGGTTTCAAAGGGTTAAGCTAATTTTAGCTTAAGAAACTGTTGTTCAGCTAGTACTGTTTCTTGGGCTGTTCTGAGTGATTCGAAACCCCGCAACTTGCGACACATCAGTTAGTTTTAGTTTAGTTAGTTAGTTTTCGGCTTGACATTAGGTACATCGTTTTCCTAAGAGAATGTGTTGTTATCTTACATGTATTGATCTAGCCTAGGAAGGCGAGAGGAGAGGAATTCGGATCTTGTTTCCCAGCAATCTAAACATCTCTGAACAACCTACGAATGTGTCTTGCGCACACTATTGGGTGCGATTAATTTTTTTTATTGAAAATATATACGTACCTTTTGACCCAAACAGCTTTTGAATATATGGAATTAGGTAGTTCGTTATCATTACACGTCGTCCGTTATCATCTCGTCAATATCATTTTTTTACACATCATGTCTTCAAACCAGCCAGCGTCAGCCAGCGCTGGTTCGATAACAGCTCCACTCGCTCGTTACGTGCTCGCCCCACCCCCAGTCAGTAGTGGGCGCATTCTTCGAATTGCTCAATCCTAAACCTGATGATGGTTTTGTAAAGCTATTCTGCAGCTATTTGTGTGACTCCTGCTACAACGATTGTTACTCCGTTTTTTTTTTTTGCTTTGAGAAGATGGGTTTGTGTCAATTTCTAACTTAATGAAGTTTAAATATTGCGCGGGAAATGTTACTTCCTTTGACTCGCTCGATGGTTCTTCTTTCTCGTATGATAGTCTTTTGTCATTTCTTTGCGTTTTTCCTCCGTTTAATCGATTTTGCTGTGTAACGTTCGTTCCATTTTTTTTTTGTTTCTTCTCTTTGCGTACATTGATACAAAATTACATATTAAATAATCCATAAAGTTAATAACATGGCATTCAGGTAGTGCTTTGTATTCTATTTTAGTATAATAGGGTTTAATTATTAGCTTGATTATTTTTTGCTTCTTTTTGGGACGAAAAAACGCTTTTATTCTTTAATATTCTAGTTTATGCATGTAGTCCTGCTGTTTGGCAACATCGTTTCCTTTGCACTAGTGTTTTGCTACTGACGATGTTGCTCCGTACACTAATAAGCAGTAAAAGTCGAAAAAAGTTATGCTCCAACTATCGAGAAAGTTAATAATCGCTATTTAAAAACATGGTCTAGTTATTTGTATCGATATTTGCTTCAGACGCAGGTCAAGTATTTCAAATCATATTTAGTGTTACTAACAGTCAGTGACTTGGCGCTACCTTGCGGCTGCTCTACCAGAGAACTCAATTAAGATTTTACGTGTAAAGTATTTTTCAGTTACATACGTGATGTAGGTATCGTGAACGTTAACTTACTGGCACGATTGTAGATTTCGTGTTTGTTGGGGAAATTTACTGCTTGATTGCATAACATCAGCGGAGTGACCAAATAAAAGCTATTATAGATTAGGTAATGATTGTTTTCAATCTACCTAGCAGGTGATGTTGAATTTTGCTTTGCTTGTGTAATTTGTAGTTTGGAAATCTCGACCCTCTAAAGTATATACTTATCTGAATTCGTAGATCTGAATGCACGACTCGGGTACGTGTTCCAGAGTGAGTGATTGATACCTTGAAGGTAGAATGTTATTGTTAGACAAAGTACGTGAGCCGAAACAATATGCGAAGATTTTACTTACCATTCGGACGTCCTGTGGTAATAGTATCCTTCCATTACCGCTCGCGACTTTTGGAAGCAGATGTAGTAAAACCCGGCAAACGAAGCCCCGTTGATGTCCTTTATTTTATGATTAGGTACCTGCAGAGAAACATTTGGTTTGGATATTTAGATCTACGCTACTGCACAGACACAGATCAATCCTCATACCAGGAAGTGTTCTTTCCATCTCATGAACACGTAGTCGCTTTTCTGCAGGGCTTCGTAGTCGAAGTCGTCCGAGTTGAAGTTCTTCTGGTAGTCCACGAAAGCGGCAAACTTACCCTGCGAAACATACCAGTTAGTGATGTCGTTCCAAGAAAAGTATGTATGAATACTCACAAAATGCTTTCGATCGACTTCCTCGTCGGCGTCCCACTTTCGGGTGAGAAAGGGATACTTCTTAGAAATAATCTCCCCATCGAAGAACGTCGTGAGCGTGGGGAACTCGAAGGTCAGTCCAGTTATTTTGAGGTAACCGCAAAGGTATGAGTTGGCCTCGTCCACATGCTGCGAAATAGAGGGAGAGAGAAAAAAATACATGGTCAAATTGAGCCTATTCGGTGGAAAAAATCAGATAATCGGAAGTCACATGCGAATAAGAATAACTGAGGCAAAGTGGGCCCATATAGCCGAGGCGGTAAACGCACGGGTATTCAGCATGACCATGCTGAGGGTGACGGGTTCGATTCCCGGTCGGTCCAGGATCTTTTCGTAAAGGAAATTTCCTTGACTTCCTTGGGCATAGAGTATCTTCGTGCCTGCCACACGATATACACATGCAAAATGGTCATTGGCAGAGGAAGCTCTCAGTTAATAACTGTGGAAGTGCTCATAGAACACTAAGCTGAGAAGCAGGCTTTGTCCCAGTGAGGACGTTACGCCAAGAAGAGGAGAGGAGGAGGCAAAGGAAGCACTAGCCAGAGCTAGTGGATAAAAGAGCTAAAAATTCGATTAAGTGATTAAAGAATAAAACAAAACTTCTGGTGGATTTCCCGGTGGGAAGTCCTGAAGGAGTTCCCGCAAGAACTCCTGAAGGAATTCTCAGAGGAGCTCCTGTAGAAATTCTTCAAGAAACTTATGGAGGAAAATACGGAGCAGTGAAAAGTGTAGCACGAAGCAGTGTAGCACCGTCACAAAAACGAAAACGACATTAGCGATTCATGATGGAATTCGTAGAGACATTCCCAGTGGAGTTTCTAGGGAAAATCCCATCGGATCAGGACTTGCCACTGGAACTTCAAGAGAATTTCGCGACGGAACACCTAAAAAAATTAGGATAAATCCAGAAAACTCTGAGAGACATTCCAGGAGCAACAAAGGAGGAAATCTTCTGAGAGAAGTATCGAGAGAAACTCTAAGTGAATTCCAAGAGAAATCCCACAAGAACCTTTGAGAAATATTTCTGGAGAAAAGTCCTACGGAAAATGTAAAAGGAAGCTCACGAAAATTTCTTGAAGAAATTACAGGACAAACTTCAGATGAAATCCAGGGAGGCACATCTGCAAAAAAGTCGTAAAGAATCTAGTACCTACCCAAGTAACCACGGTGCTGAAGCCTTATTGCATGCTGATATACGGTGTACTTAGAGCAATCATTACTTTACATGCACACTTAAAGTTGATTTAAAGTGGAAATGGGCAATTATGCGACTGCTTCAAGATTATACCAGTATAATCTTAATTTGATTCTATTATTGCCCACTTCCACTTTAAATCAACCTTAAGTTTGCATGTAAAGTAATGATTGCTCTAAATACACCGTATATCTGCATGCAATAAGGCTTCAGCACCGTGGTTACTTGGGTAGTATTCTCAGGAAAAATTCTTGCAGAAACTATGAAAAAAAAATCCCAGAAAGATCACCTGGGGAAATTCCAATAAGAACACTGGAAGAAATTTATAAAATATCTAAGGAAAACCCCGCGAGATTCTGTAAGCAATACCGGAAAAACTTTTGCAAAAAAAAACCTGTAGGATTCCCGTGCAAAACTCCAATTGGTCGAAATTCAGGTATTTTAGAATGTTCTCTAGAAGGAAGCAGCCCTAGTGTGATGGTTAAATCGCATGCCTTTCACGTCGAAAACGTGGGATCGAATCCCGCTTCCGACATACTCACAAAATGTCAGTTCTTCCTTCGAAGAAGCGTGGGTCTTGAACTGGCCTAGGGTTAAAATCTCGTTAATACAGATAAAAGTTCCTCCGGGAATTCCCGCTGGAGATTCATGCTGAGGTTCTTCCAGGAGTTCTCGCTGAGGGATATTTCGAGGATTCCCTCTAGAAGTTGCCGCTGGGGTTCCTCCACGAGTTCCCGCTGAAGATTCCTTAGGAGTTCCCGCTCCCACAGTGGGTGCTTTTAGAAGAATTCTCAATGGGAACTCCTGGAGGCATCCCCCCATCGATAATTTATAAAGGGATCCTCAGCGAGTACTCCTCAAGGAATCATTATCAGCGAGGACTCATGCAGAAATTCCCAGCGGGAAATCGTGAAGAAATCCTCGCTGGAACTCCTGGAGGAATTCTCAGAGGAACTCCTTGAAAAAATCCCTGAGGAACTCCTGAAGGACTTCCCGGAATTCTCGGAGAAATTCCTGAAGGAATTTTCCAAGGAATTCTCGGAAAAATTCCCGAGGAAACTTCTAGGGGAATTCTAAGATAAATTACTGATTTTTTTTTTTCAGAGCAACTCCTGAAGGAATTCCCTGAGGAACAACATAAGGAATTCTCAGAGAAACTCATGGAAGAATTCCCAAAGGAACTCCAGGAGGAATTCCAGGAAGATTTCAGAAGACCTCTTATAAAAACTCTTGGAACAATTGCCGGAGGATCTCCTACAGGAATTCCCGGGACATTCTCGGAGATAATCCAGCAAGAATTCCCGGAGGAACTGCTGGATAAATTCGTGGAGGAACTCCTACTCTTGGAAAATTCCCCGGAGGACCTCCTGAAAAAAAATCCCGGAGGAACTCCTGAAAAATTTTCCAAAACATCTTCTAGAAGATTTCCTTAATCCTCCTTTAACATTTGGGCTGCTCCCAACGTGATGCAAAAGGAT
The DNA here is from genome assembly GCF_035046485.1 of Aedes albopictus. Taxonomy (NCBI): domain Eukaryota; kingdom Metazoa; phylum Arthropoda; class Insecta; order Diptera; family Culicidae; genus Aedes; species Aedes albopictus. The sequence goes on along the minus strand of NC_085136.1, from coordinate 5,377,191 downwards.
AATTAAGAAATTCTAGGAAAATTTCTTATAAGAACTCCAGGTACAATTCCTGGAGTAATATACAGAAGAACTTCTGAAGGAATTCCCGGAAAAACTTATGGAAAAACTGCCGGAGAAACTTCTGAAGAAATTTACGGGGGAATAGCACAGATCGGTGAAGTACTAGATTTGTAGTAATGAGCTGAATTTTTGTATGGTGAGAAGGTCAATTCTCCGTTTCTGCAATGAAATGGTGCAAAAAGCGTGGGTATTATGAATCCTTGCCTAATTTGATGCTGTTTGAGCAAAACTTTGGGCAACAGTGTTGTTGTTTTCTCCATTTCTTGCAACTTTTATATCCTTCAAAAGAAGAATATTAAAGATGTTGACAAGTCCAAGGCTTGTGCAGTCTCTGCTGTGTGGTCCAATGACCACACGTATTTGTACTACCTTAGGTAGACATAATTAATCATACCTGGACATTTAGGTACTGCAATGAATAGTATTTCATGTAGGTAGATATCCTATGCACACAACCATTAGGTAGACACTACAGCAACATAAACACCATAGTTATCCAAAGTTTTGCTCAGACAGCATCAAATTAGGCAAGGAATTATAATACCCACGCTCTTTGCACCATTTCTTTGCAGAAACGGAGAATTGACCTTCTCACCATACAAAAATTCAGCTCATTACTACAAATCTAGTACTACACCGAACGTGCCCCATTCCCAGAGAAACTCCTGTGGGAATTTCCCGTAGGAACTCCTTGAGACATTCTCATAGAAACTCCTGGAGGAATTCCTGAAGAACTCCTGGAAATCTCCCTGGAAGAATTACTGGAGGAACTCCTACAAGAATTTCCGAAAGAATTCCTGGAGAAATCTCCAGGGAAACTCCCTGGTAAGAACTCCTGGAGGAATTCTCAGAGGAGGAAATTCTTGAAGCAACTTCTGAAAAAATATCCAGAGCAACTCCTGAAGGAATTGTCGGGGGATCTTCTGGTGGAATTCCCGGTGGAAATCTTGGAGGAATTCTTGGAGGAACTCCTGGAGGAATTTCCGAAAGAACTCCTAGGATAAACTCCATGTGCAATTTCTTGAAAAAATCCTGGAGGAACTTTTGAAGGAATTCTTGATGAGAACTCCTGGAGGAATTCTCGATGAGAACTCCTGGAGGAATTCTCAGAGGAACTCTTCGAGGAATTCTTGAAGCAATTTCTGGATAAATTTACGGAGCAACTCATGGAGGAATTGCCGGAGGAGCTCCTAGAGGAACTCGTGGTGGAAATTCCGGAGAAACTCCTGGAGGAATTCCCGGAGGAACTTACGGAGTAATTTCCGTGAGAACTTTTACGATAAACTCCTAGAGGAATTCCCGGAGGAACTTTTTACGGAACTTCTGGAGGAATACTCGAAAGAACACCTGCAGGAATTGTCGGAGACATTCCAGGAGGGATTTCCAAAATAACTCCTGCTCTGGCAGGAATCCCCCAAAAGAACTCCTGCGGGAACTTTCAACAGGAATTAAAGACGAATCCTCAGCCCAAACTATAGGATTTTTTGTAGAGAATGGATTGAAATTCAGATGGAATTCTTGAAGGAATCCTGAAAGCACAGACAAACAGACGTAACTCTTAAGGGCGGACGGGACGGTCGGGGAAATATCCGCCATTGCTCTGTTGCTACTAAGATGGTAATCTCAGATTCTACTTCATATTTTGCAACAAAAACCAATCACTGTGTATGCTCACTTGCAGTGCATATGCTGATTGTTTTTCAGCATCTTCAGTGCGATAGAACTCGAGATTACCATCTTCAAAATCGCGAGGCAAATTGTTAGAAAGAGAGGCAAGATAGCAAAAATAACACGGCGTCCCGTTTCACCTTAAGGGAAGCTCATTCAAACTTTTTTGACCGATGTCTTTTTCATGAACACGTTGGTATAACCGCGCGAAACACTGTTCGCCATGATGGATTGCGATTTAACGTTTGCCAACACGCACACTACTACACAATTTGTACACTAGCAAACGTCAAAGCGATCGAACACTACCGCTTCTGGTGGAAGGATCGCGGAAATCAAATGAAATTCAAATTCATCGGCATGTGCCAAGCCCTTTCGAAGAATGTTACGTCTGTTTGTCTGTGCTGAAAGTGTGCTTTTGGAGAAATTACCGGATAAGGAATTTCTTTTGGAAGAATCCTTAGAGGAAACTCTTGCCGTTCACAAACTACGTAACACTCCAGAATGAGGGGAGAGTATGGCCGAGCGTTACAGCCCATACAAAAAAAATCGCATTTTCATGCAAAAAAGCATAATGGACGTTGCCTAATAAAAAAAAATTCGGATAGGAACTCTCGAAGGAATTCCCAGAGGGAATTACAGGTTGATTTCGAATTCGACCCCTGGTAGAGCCCTCAGAAAATAATTCTTGGAAATTCCTAGAGCAATCATCAGAAGGAACAACTAAAAATATGTCTAGAAGTATTCATGGAGGAATACCGAAACGAAACAAAGATCTCCTGGAGGAATTTTAAGCAGGTACTGGAAATCGCAAGGAGGAATTCCTGGAAAGATCCTAAATAATTCATTAAAGTGAAGATATGGCGAAGAACCAAATGACGGATTGCACTGAAAAGTTGATCGATTGGTCACCACCAGCGCTGACCAATCGATAAACTTTTCAGCGGTGTGGCTTTGTTCTATAATCACCAAATTCCTCAAAACCCTCGAGGAATCTCCACAAAGAATATCTGGAAAATTCAGAGGAACAACACTAAAGGAACTCCTGGAGGGATCTCCTGAATTTATATATACCCAAATGAAAAGCCTAGAGGAATTCCCAGAGGCAATCTCCAAGAGGAAACAAAGTAATACCTCTCCTGGAGAAATCCCCAGAGGAATTAACAGCTTCCGCTACGGGTCCGTGTAGCGGAATCATTACTTGAACATTACCGGTATCCTATGCTTTTGCACAATATTTACGAAGTGGAAACTAGCCATAATTACAATGCATTGAATCCTTGTTAGTGACGCTCATGATCACCCTTGCAACGACGAGTTGCAAATGCATCATCAAAAGATGCCTACCTATCTATTGTTAATGGGATATAATACGCTTTTTGCTTTTTACTGTATACATAAAAAACAAATGCGCTGAGCCAAGTCAGACTTTCTCGATTGCGCCATCAGCTGTGCAGTAACATCGCCTTTCATCTCTGAAGATGAAATTGGCCTTTCATACTCGGCAACGCCAGTGTTAAATCCCACACACAGTGCTATTATTTTGCCCTTCGATCGAAACTCACCTGCAGCACGACTTCCACTTCGTACGAGTTGCCCTTCGACTTCTGGAACCCTCGGAATTTGGATCCGTTGTAGAGGAGCGATTTGGTGACGCCCAACTGTTTCGAGTTGTTGGGCGGAGGCGGCACAATGTCGACCCTAACCGGCATGTTGTTGTTCTCTTGTCGGGAGTTTGCACTACTGTCCTGCGGGACTTCGTCCGGGTGAGGCTGTTCGCTGCCGTTTACGGGCGTACCCTCCTCGCCCGCTTCCGGCTGGGCGGTTTCTGCACCGTCGACAGCAACTACGTCTTCGTTTTCTATCACCGGGAATGAATCGCTTGGGCTAGCGCTGGCGTAGGCTTCCTGGACCGTGGATTGATGCGACGAACAGCCTTGATCTTCGAGCGTTGGTTGCTGGGAGGGATCTTCAGCGGCGGGTGGTACTTGGTGCAGCGCTCCGGCGGAAGTAGACGACGATGAAGTGTCCGAAGACGACGACACACTTTCTCTTTCCGTCCTTTCTTCCGCCCGCTGCTCCGCCTGGGGCTTAATTTTGACGGCTTTGGGGCTTGCGCACCTACCTGGAAGAAATGGGGAACCGTTTTCAGGATCTTTCACCACCGCACGGTAACCCGTGGACTGCCGTTCGCGATCGCGTCGTTTATTAATAGTTTTGTTTGCTTTTGCGACGAAATTTTTGCGGAAGAAAGTGCACGCAAAGAGCTCGCGGATGGTTCGCCTCTCGATAAGGACAAATAAATTTTGACGCATAAATCCAAAGGGACTCGGTTGAGAGAAAAGTCGACCGACACTCAGGAAAGCTAATGCCATGTTCACACTAGCTGCTTGTGCGGATGAATTTTTGTCGTCGAACTTTTCAAATGGACCGAAAATCCTATTTATTGTATTACACACTAAGATCAGCTCGGTATTTTTTTTTCCATCTTTTTACTGAGTTCTCAACAGCAGATTTAACTCGGTACGCTCGCTTGTTTCTTTTGCGGATATTTATTCTGAAAACGAGTTACCGAGCTCAGATAACAAACTGTCAAAAGTTACTGATCGTTACTGGTGAACGGTAAGTACGATAACCGAGTGTACCGAGATAAATCTGCTGTTGAAAACTCAGTAAAAAGATGGAAAAAATACTGAACTCAGTGAAAAATTACTGAGCTGGAACATCTGAATCTTAGAGCACCTTTAACGGTGCGCTTCTATACCCCGTTTGGCAGCCCTCCATCATTGCAGCAAACTTTACCGGTCGCTGCTGTACGCGCTCGCAAAATAGTAGCGCTATGGGTGGGTGACCAAATATAGTAGCGGGACAGTTGCGCTGCTAAAAATTATATGGGAATATGACAGCCCTCCCGATACGAATCAAGGTGACTAATTTGATTGCTACCGGTGTGGAAAAGGGTGGTTAAGTCAAAATGGTAGCGCTGCGCGGGTTGCTCGAATAGTAGCCGCCGTTAATGTTGCCCATACAGTTAAACCTGGCTTAACGCTTAAGCCAGGGTGAAGAAATCGCCCCTTAGTGTGTAATATCCACTTATCCGCGGCAGTAATGGCGGCGGCGGGCATATCCAACCGGTTCAGATTTTGACGTTTCGTGGGGGAAAGTCAAAACAGTTTCATTCTCCTCCTCACAACTCCACCCACCGTTTGGTGGCGCCAACCGATTGCGATCCCCAAGAAACGTCAAAATTTGAATCGGTTACAGCGTCCGTTCGTTCGTTGCAAACCCGTTCGTTGCAACGCTTTTTAGTTGCAAGTCCGCTAATTGCAAAATTTGACAAGTTTTTGCAATTAAAAAGCAAACAAGTGTCAAATTTGTGCTGTTAGTCATGCTGGCAGTGCATTTCGATGCACTAAAGTGTCAAAGGGACGTTGCAATTAGCGAATGGCATTCGCTCGTTGCAATGTAAACATTTTGCAACGAGCGAATGGCCACTGTATTTGTGCCCGCCGCCGCCATTACCGCTCGCGGATAAGTGGATTGGTTTCGCAGCGCGGCGTCACGAACACTACCCAACTAACAATCACTCATTTAACAGGCACCATTATGACGAATTAATTCAGCATAATGTTTAATAACATTTGAATTATTTCCACGTACAACCTATGTTCGGGGTTTGTTCACACAAATTTGGAGAAGTTATAAAGCATCATGTTGTGCACCAACTTAATTTTTTGTTGTTCAAAGCGTTTAACAAATGTACAAGAAAGTTGTTATTCAGCTTTGGCAAAAATGACTGAAAATAAATAAAATGCAAAAATGTTGAACTCTCACAAGAGTAATTATTTGCTCTCATGTTGAGAACACCTATTATGAAATAAGAATTACATGTAAAATTACCTAAATCCGGATTCGAACTCGAGACCTGTCGATTGCCAGCCGCATGCCTTCCTATCTGCGCCATCCTAGAGATGGTGAGATGCAGCACCCAAAGCAAAACATAATCTTCCCATGACTCAATAATGGTCACTCCTGAACTTGTGTTCAGCAGTGGTGAATTAGCACAGCACGAGGTAATCAACTGAACAACGCCTTATACTTATGACACACATGTGATACAAGAATCACTGTACAATTGCGCTTGAAATGAGTGCCATACTGAAAATTCTCTCCGTTCAAGTCAGTCTTGTTAGAATTTTCTTGACACTGCGTACCGTTGTACAGGAATCACGCTCGTATCACATGTCTGTCCGGGGTATTATACTTCAACAGCTGTTCAGCCCAAAACACGTGTTTTCCATTCTCATTTCGCTGTCAGTATTTTTATCGCACGGTGAGAAAACTTGTATCGAATGCGGCCAAAAAGTGTTGGTCCTTATTGAAGATATTGTTTCCAGACGAACTAATTGCGATATGAATATGTTTATATTTTTATTTTTAAAAATCGATCTTCAAAAATGTATGGCAATATGTGGTGCGGTATGGTCTTGGACGTGGTGCATTCACAGCATCTATTCAGGTAATCTACTCATGCTCAGTCGAAGATCCGTCAAGCATTTTTTTATTTATGCTTTTGTCATGGAATCTTGATATTATGTTCAATAAATAGTGCATAAGGATGTTTGGGGATACTTGAAATTTGTCGATTTCTGAATGCTGTTTGATTATCTAGGTGACTGTGGGAACAATATTCAGTAAACACGACAGCACTGAAATGTCAAATGCATCGATCCAAGCGTCCCGTACAATCGAACTGCTGCGGAAGATAAAAAAAATAATAATCAAGGTACAAGATATCTTGTTACATACTAATAATAATAAATAAATACCTCATTTTTACGTTGGTTAAGTCTCTTGGCACTTAATGTTAAATTACATAATTTTATTCTGTTTTATTTTATGTGATTCGTTTAAAATTTTGTTTCTTTAACCCTTCAAGACGGGCGCTGTTGTAAAAAGTACAACACTACCAAAAATCCTCGCTCGTCAGTTTTAGCCATGATTTATCCCATAATCCGAACAAAGTTCTGAGTCAAACTATGACGGGCTGAAGGCGTTTATTTGACAAGTAAAAGGCACATTGTTCAGGAGCATATGCTTATCGATACATCAGCTTAATAAGATGCAGACAAAAGTTTTGCTAAACTCTTTTGTTAAAGAATCAATGCTTGTCGAATAAATTTCTTGTTAAACTTTTGAAAAGTGTTTTAATTTATCATTGTTGATACCGATGAGGAAAGTCGAACATTGACTATTTTCTCAATTGAAAAATCATTTAAACAGTTACGTGTTGAGCATAATTTTAGTTCAGCTATCATTACCATTATTAAGCCACAATTCAGTAAGCTTGCTTGTTTGTGACTTGCAATTGTTAGTTGGGTAATGCAAATCTACTGGTTGAAAATACAGCGGCCGTTCGCTCATTGCAAAATGTTTACTTTGCAACGAGCGAATACCATTCGCTAATTGCAACGTCACTTTGACACTAAAGTGCGTCGAAATGCACTGACAGCATGACTGACAGCACGAATTTGACACATGCTTGCTTTTTAGTTGCAAAAACCTCGGCAAAAACTTGTCAAATTTTGCAATTAGCGGAATTGCAACTAAAAAGCGTTGCAACGAGCGGGTTTGCAACGAACGAACGGACGCTGTATGTCCATTTGATTTTGCCGGGAACAGCTGATTTTTGTTTACTATTTTCAACCAGTAACACAGGTATACACTATAGTGTTCGTGTGATGCAACGTGTACGTACACGCAACACCACTAAAAGCAGAAACCACTGTGTTTGTCGTTTTAGTTTGCATGGATTTGAAGAACGATTTTCGTTACAGAGAAGCGTACATAAGGAGACGTATGAAGTTGATCATCAATATTATAATTTCTTTTCTTGATCAGCCTAAATAGATCAAATATTACGTAACGCAAGATTAGACGGTTTTACACCCCCCTTCTTTTACCTCCAACGCCAAGGGGTAGTCACTCTACACAGTGTGCCTCGCCTTGGGCACACCGGGCACACCAGTGGCACCAGCAGGCACAGATTCACACGCTAACCATAATGGCGAATGCTATAAAAAAATGCTGACAGTTGTGCCCCAGATTGAACTGAAATTATGAAACAAAATCTCAGCAATCTTTGAACGCAAGAAAAAAAAACATCAGCTGTCAAGTGATCAAAAATACAACCACAATAATTAGGATGTTTTTTAATTTATTTTTTTATTATACATTTCAGGCAAGGTTTTATGTACAAAAGCTGGGATTACAAAACAAGCCAATATTTTCTAAGATCTTTTTGAACCCTAAAATCACAAAATGCAATCCCAGATGGGAACAGGAGGAAACCCCCAGGCTGGTGGTCTTGGGCGAATGATAGTTTCCGGGGTGGTCATTCAACTTTTTGAGGCCCGATTCAAAACTCCCTACTACACAGTTACCAAAATGAAGACATTTTAAGCTTCCGATGGATAACGACACTTTAAAAGCAATTTTAAATCCTGCATCCGACTCCTGCATTGCTTCAAGAAGCCTTTGTGTCACAGGATCGTTGTTATTGTGCGGGGATTTTCGGGCGGTTATCTGAATCTATCTCACCCCTACGATCGGAAGTTTGATATCTTTGTTTCCCGCTCTAGAATAAAGTTTGATGCGGATCTCTCTAGAAGGGGTTTGAATCGGAATCGAAATTATGATCGGTCACGATCAGAAAATCAAAGCTCAAAGCAATTCTAGCAAGGTTTCTAATTCTCTACCGTTAGAAGCATCTTAAATAATCCATATTCAACATTCTTTATTTGTTTCAACCCAGAGTACGGGAAACTAGGGGACAATGTTGTACGCTCATTCATCACAACGCCCATATTGAAATGACATATGCTGGGCGTATCCAAGCGGAGCGCAAATCTCGCTGGCTGGTTTCACGTAAAGACACTATATGCATCCAGAAAAGAGTGCAGCAGGAATGGAAAAATGACAACTGGATGAGCGCTTCGGGTGAAAAAGGTCGTGGTGGGGATGAAGGGAAGCAGCATTAGCGAGCATGCAATCTTTTGGCATCACCATCGAAGTCACATCGCGATGCATCGTCACCATCGTCGAGGTTTCCTCCTCCGCCTTCGAAGCCACCAATGCCGGAAATTTTCCCTCGTCGATACGCTCTGACACCCGGAATCTAAGAGATCTTGAATGACCACCCCGGAAACTGCCGTTTGCTCAAGCAGCCTTGGGGTTTCCTCCGGTTCCCAATAGGTATTAGATGACATTGCTAGTTTTTTACATAAAACCATGCCTAAAATATAACTGGAGCTCGATTTGAATAGGTCGTATGTGCTTTTGTCGATTAAAAATTCGATCAGTTGGATTCGCTTATTATAGCGAAAACCGTTGAAATTGAGCAAAGTTGATACAAACAGCAGAATCCTCACAAAACAGGCTTTCTGTTCCATCATTGAAAGTTTGCAAAATATCTGCCATATTGCTACAATTTCTAAAATAAACTGATCGAATTTTATATCGACAAAAGCACATACGACCTATTCAAATCGAGCTCCAGATAAAATAAAATATAAAAAATGAAAATTTAAAAAAAAATCATCCGGTTATTGCGGTAGTATTTTTGATCACTTGACAGCTGATTCTTTTTTCTTAACTTCAAAGATTGCTTAGATTTTGTTTCATAATTTCAGTTCAGGCTGGGCACAGCACAACTGTCAGCATTTTTTATAGCAGCCGTCATTATGGTAGAAATCTGGATGGAGCCTCGGCACACTAGGGCACACCCGAGGGCACACCAGTGCACACTGGTAGGCACATTAAAAAAACGTTGGCACAAATAAAGTGTGTAGAGTGACTACCCCTTGTCCAACGCCCACACGTAACAACTTTTGTAAGGGAATTTTGAAATTTTGTATGAAGTATACAGCCTGCACTGAACGGCGGCTTGCGGTGAAATTACTATTCTGAGGGTCAATTTAAATGCACAACGCCACTAAATTTGTGCAGACTGAATTACGTTTCAATTCAACAGAATTGGGTTGTTTAGTGAAGAAAATATTGCTATTTTCTATAGCCCAATCGAAAGAGCTATTTTTTCTGAGATTAAAATGATTTAATTGGATTCGAATACTTTAGTTTTGATGGTTACATTAGCAAAACAGTTTTAATTTTCGTGGATAAAATGACAGTTCAATCGATAAAATGACAGTTCTACCCGAACAAAAAAACTTCCCCATACAAACTTTAAGTGCATTTTAAAAATAGTTCCCGGACTCCAAAAAATATGAAATTTTGGATTTCGACTAATTTCTGGGCGGAGAATCTGATTATGAAATAATTTGGATACTCCTAAAGAACCCAATTATGTTTTCAATTTTACCATGGACTCGATTTTCAATTTAAAAAAGTTTCTATTGGCAACCGGATTCGAACCAAAAACCTTGACATCACCAGGCACGCACGCTTCCATTCGACTATCGAACCGGTTGATGTGAGAAGAAACAAAACGCACACAAGAAGCGTTGGTGGCTCGATGATCATGTTTTGCCATGGTAAATTTGAAAACATTTTTCTGCTTGTCATTACTGCAACCCGCCTTTCAGTGTGGATTCGCTGGTTGGGTCACGACCTTGGTCACGATCAGCGAATCGTGTTAGCATCAAATCGACTCTGTGTCTTCAGAGCACTTATTCAGCATACATCGAAGAATTAGTGCGCCGAAGACATCAATTTGATTTGATGCAATCGCGCAGTTTTATTTACGTTTTCGCACTTATGAAAACTCAGTGCGCAGTCCAGTGGTGAACTAAATGCGGTGTAGGGTAGAAGCTTCAGTTTTGGCCAGCCCGGAGTTTTGGCCATAGTGCGGTATTCAGCCTGTAACGATCTAAATTGACATAAATTTATTTTTTACTAGTAGATTCAAATATAATAATATGATTGCAGCTGTTAAAACCATACATTTTGATTAAAAACTGGAAGAAAAAAATCATTTTCCCTAAAAAGTCAGATCCCATATATCTATTTTGGCCAGGGTGCTTCTAATTTGGCCAGTTCCATAAGAAATACACGTGATTGGCCAAAATAGAAACCAAAGCTGAGAATATGGCCAAAACTGCGGCAAGACTTCTATTTTGGCCAGTGCCACTTTTAATACAAAAATCAAGTATTAGCTTGATTTCTGCATTTTTCTAATAAAGTATAGATAGAAACCTTTCATTTAACACATTGGTAGTTTTCATTGGATTATTGGTTATTTTTATAAAAATGATTTCCCTTAGGGGTGATACTCACCTCGTAAGTACTGCGCGTTTCGCCGTAAATCCACCCGCAAATTTGATCGCAATCGTAAATAAATGTGCGCTTTGACGTTTAATCGATTTGGTGTCTTCTACAATAAGTTCGCAAATTACCCCAGGAATAACGCGCATATGACACCAAAACGGTTTCTTGCAGTCGCGCACGTCTATTTACCATTGCGATTGAATTTGCGGGCTAATTTTTCCCGCAACGCAGGATAGGGGTGATACTCACATCGTAAGTACTGTGTAAAAAGATAGGCCAAGAAACGGTCAAGAAACGATTTTCTGTCGAAATTTCTTGAGCGGTACTCAGCTGAAACGGAAAAATCGACGAACTTGATGATCAATGATGATGGTGACAAGGGTGGTGATGATTGTGTCGATCAAGCCAGCTGTCAATTTTTCTTTTGGGAAAAATAGCCTGACCAATTATTCCGCAAGGAAAAGTGACGTTTCTCGCGCTGTTCGGATTTTGTGCGAAGTGCGAGATGTAAACAACATAGAGCGGCTACTGCTGGTGTGAATTTAGATGATGTTTCTGCCGGATTCTAATGCCTACATTTCTATGGAACCATCACCGGAACACTGCGGTTAGCTGTTGCTAGAATGGACCACTGGATGAGACGCCGGAACTTGTTACAAATCATACAAATTGAGTGTGGGGAGCACACGGGGGAGCAACTATTTTCAAAATGAAGTGGTGTTGATTAGTGATTAGTACGGGAATTCCTCCGGGAGCTCTTTCTGGCAAACCTCCAAGAGTTCCTCCGGAGTTTCTTTCTGGGATTCTTCCTGATTTTTTTCCGGAAGCTGTTGTGAATTCTTAGCAATTCCTTCAAATATTTCCAGCAGTTTTGGAATTCGCCTAAAAGTTCTTTCTGAGATTTCGTCCTAATTTTTCTTCTAGGATTTCAAAACCAGTATTTGAGTTTGTGATTTTTCCAAGATTTCTATCTGTGATTCCCCAAAAAAAACCTCAGGGAATTCCTCCTGAAATTCCATTTCACCACGAATTCTTGAGAGGATTCCATCAGGGATTCCTCCAGAGATTCTTCCAGGAATTCCTCCAGAAATTCCTCCAGGAATTCCTCCAGGGATTCTTCCAGGAATACCTCCAGGGATTCCTCCAGGAATTCATCCGAGGATTGCACCAGTAATTCCTCAAAAAAATCATCCTAGAATTCCTCCGGGCATTCTTTCAGGAATGCCTCCGGAGATTCTTTCTGGAATTCCTCCACGAACTCCTCCAGAGATTGCTTCAATAATTCCTCCAGGGATTCCACCAGGGATTCTTCCAAGAATTTCTCCAGGGATTCCTCCAGGGGTTCCTCCGAGAATTCCTCCAGGAATTCATCCATAGATTCCTACAGGAATTCCTCTGAAAATTCTTCCAAGAATTCCTCTGGGTATTCTTATAATAATTTCTCCTAAGATTCCTCCGGGCATTCTTCCAAGAATTCCTCCGGGGAATTCCTCGGGGATTCCTACTGAAATTCCTTCAGAGATATCTCCAGGAATTCCTTTCGGGGATTCCTGTAGAAGTTCCCATGTGGGTTTCTCCAGGAATTCCTTCGGAGATTCCTCCAGGAATTCCTTCGGGGATTCCTCCAGGAATTCCTTCGTGACTCCTCCAGGAATTCCTTCGGGGATTTCTCCAGGAATTCCATCGGTGATTCCTCCAGGAATTCCTTCGGGGATTCCTCCAGGAATTCCTTCGGGGATTCCTCCAGGAATTCCTTCGGGGATTCCTCCAGGAATTCCTTCGGGGATTCCTCCAGGAATTCCTTCGGGGATTCCTCCAGGAATTCCTTCGGGGATTCCTCCAGGAATTCCTTCGGGGATTCCTCCAGGAATTCCTTCGGGGATTCCTCCAGGAATTCCTTCGGGGATTCCTCCAGGAATTCCTTCGGGGATTCCTCCAGGAATTCCTTCGGGGATTCCTCCAGGAATTCCTTCGGGGATTCCTCCAGGAATTCCTTCGGGGATTCCTCCAGGAATTCCTTCGGGGATTCCTCCAGGAATTCCTTCGGGGATTCCTCCAGGAATTCCTTCGGGGATTCCTCCAGGAATTCCTTCGGGGATTCCTCCAGGAATTCCTTCGGGGATTCATCCAGGAATTCCTTCGATGATTCCTCCAGGAATTCCTTCGGGGATTCCTCCAGGAATTCCTTCGGGGATTCCTCCAGGAATTCCTTCGGGGATTCCTCCAGGAATTCCTTCGGAGATTCCTCCAGGAATTCCTTCGGGGGTTCCTTCAGGAATTCCTTCGGGGATTCCTCCGGGAATTCGTTTAGGAATTTCTCCAGGAATTCTTTCAGCAATTCCTCCAGGAATTCATCCAGCAATTCTTCCAGGAATTCATCCAGGAATTCCTCTAGGAATCCCTCCAGGAATTCTTCCAGGAGTTCCTCCAGGAATTCTTTCAGGAGTTCCTCCAGGAATTCTTCCAGGAGTTTCTCCAGAAATTCTTCCAGGAGTTCCTCCAGGAATTCTTCCCGGAGTTCCTCCAGGAATTCTTCCAAGAATTCCTCCAGGAGTTCTTCCAGGAATTCATCCAGGAATTCTTCCAGGAATTTCTCCAGGAATTCTTCCAGGAATTCTTTCAGGAATTCCTCCAAGAATTCCTTCGGAGATTCCTCCAGGAATTCCTTCGGGGGTCCCTGCAGGAATTCCTTCGGGGGTTCCTTCAGGAATTCCTTCGGGGATTCCTCCAGGAATTCCTCCAGGAAGTCTTCCAGGAATTCCTCCAGGAATTCTTCCAGGAATTCCTTCGGGGGTTCCTTCAGGAATTCCTTCGGGGGTTCCTTCAGGAATTCCTTCGGGGGTTCCTTCAGGAATTCCTTCGGGGGTTCCTTCAGGAATTCCTTCGGGGATTCCTCCAGGAATTCCTCCAGGAATTCTTCCAGGAATTCTTCCAGGAATTCCTCCAGGAATTCTTCCAGGAATTCCTTCAGGAATTCCTTCGGGGGTTCCTTCAGGAATTCCTTCGGGGATTCCTCCAGGAATTCTTCCAGGAATTCCTCCAGGAATTCCTCCAGGAATTCCTCCAGGAATTCTTCCAGGAATTCCTCCAAGAATTCCTTCGGAGATTCCTCCAGGAATTCCTTCGGGGGTTCCTTCAGGAATTCCTTCGGGGGTTCCTTCAGGAATTCCTTCGGGGGTTCCTTCAGGAATTCCTTCGGAGGTTCCTTCAGGAATTCCTTCGGGGATTCCTCCAGGAATTCCTCCAGGAATTCTTCCAGGAATTCCTCCAGGAATTCTTCCAGGAATTCCTCCAGGAATTCATCCAGGAATTCCTCCAGGAATTCTTCCAGGAATTCCTCCAGGAATTCATCCAGGAATTCCTCCAGGAATCCTTCCAGGAATTCCTCCAGGAATTCCTCCAGGAATTCTTCCAGGAATTCCTCCAGGAATTCTTCCAGGAATTCCTCCAGGAATTCTTCCAGGAATTCCTCCAGGAATTCTTCCAGGAATTCCTCCAGGAATTCTTCCAGGAATTCCTCCAGAAATTCTTACAGGAATTCCTCCAGGAATTCTTCCAGGAATTCCTCCAGGAATTCTTACAGGAATTCCTCCAGGAATTCTTCCAGGAATTCCTCTAGGAATTCTTCCAGGAATTCTTCCAGGAATTCCTCCAGGAATTCTTCCAGGAATTTCTCCAGGAATTCTTTCAGGAGTTCCTCCAGGAATTCTTCCAGGAGTTTCTCCAGAAATTCTTCCAGGAGTTCCTCCAGGAATTCTTCCCGGAGTTCCTCCAGGAATTCTTCCAGGAATTCTTCCAAGAATTCCTCCAGGAGTTCTTCCAGGAATTCATCCAGGAATTCTTCCAGGAATATCTCCAGGAATTCTTCCAGGAATTCTTCCAGGAATTCCTTCGGGGGTTCCTTCAGGAATTCCTTCGGGGGTTCCTTCAGGAATTCCTTCGGGGGTTCCTTCAGGAATTCCTTCGGGGGTTCCTTCAGGAATTCCTTCGGGGGTTCCTTCAGGAATTCCCTCGGGGGTTCCTTCAGGAATTCCTTCGGGGATTCCTCCAGGAATTCCTTCGGGGATTCCTCCAGGAATTCCTTCGGGGATTCCTCCAGGAATTCCTTCGGGGATTCCTCCAGGAATTCCTTCGGGGATTCCTCCAGGAATTCTTCCAGGAATTCCTCCAGGAATTCCTCCAGGAATTCCTCCAGGAATTCCTCCAGGAATTCCTCCAGGAATTCCTCCAGGAATTCCTCCAGGAATTCTTCCAGGAATTCCTCCAGGAATTCTTCCAGGAATTCCTCCAGGAATTCTTCCAGGAATTCCTCCAGGAATTCTTCCAGGAATTCCTCCAGGAATTCTTCCAGGAATTCCTCCAGGAATTCTTCCAGGAATTCCTCCAGGAATTCTTCCAGGAATTCCTCCAGGAATTCTTCCAGGAATTCCTCCAGGAATTCTTCCAGGAATTCCTCCAGGAATTCCTCCCGGAATTCTTCCAGGAATTCCTCCAGAAATTCTTCCAGGAATTCCTCCAGGAATTCTTCCAGGAATTCCTCCAGGAATTCTTCCAGAAATTCCTCCAGGAATTCTTCCAGGAATTCTTCCAGGAATTCCTCCAGGAATTCTTCCAGGAATTCCTCCAGGAATTTTTCCAGGAATTCCTCCAGGAATTCCTCCAGGAATTCCTCCAGGAATTCTTCCAGGAATTCTTCCAGGAATTCCTCCAGGAATTCTTCCAGGAATTCCTCCAGGAGTTCTTCCAGGAATTCCTCCAGGAGTTCTTCCAGGAATTCCTCCAGGAATTCTTCCAGGAATTCCTCCAGGAATTCTTCCAGGAATTCCTCCAGGAATTCTTCCAGGAATTCCTCCAGGAATTCTTCCAGGAAGTCCTCCAGGAATTCCTCCAGGAATTCTTACAGGAATTATTCCAGGAATTCCTCCAGGAATTCTTCCAGGAATTCTTCCAGGAATTCCTCCAGGAATTCCTCCAGGAATTCTTTCAGGAGTTCCTCCAGGAATTCTTCCAGGAGTTTCTCCAGAAATTCTTCCAGGAGTTCATCCAGGAATTCTTCCCGGAGTTCCCCCAGGAATTCTTCCAGGAATTCTTCCAAGAATTTCTCCAGGAGTTCTTCCAAGAATTTCTCCAGGAGTTCTTCCAGGAATTCCTCCAGGAATTCCTCCAGGAATTCCTTCGGAGATTCCTCCAGGAATTCCTTCGGGGGTTCCTTCAGGAATTCCTTCGGGGGTTCCTTCAGGAATTCCTTCGGGGATTCCTCCAGGAATTCCTCCAGGAATTC
>NC_085136.1:5288228-5360397 GCF_035046485.1 Aedes albopictus | reverse complement strand
AAAACCCATCCTGTGCAATTAAAAAGAATCGGGTGTATTTGTTTGAGCTACCCCGTTTACTTTTTCATGCTATGTTGCGGCAAACATCTAGCAAAGTGGTACGGCTCTTAAGGCGAAACTGGATCAATTTCCTCACTTTTTGGTTTTTGATTTTTTATAAAATAACGAAGCAATATTTTTTAAATCGATTTTCGTACACATGGATCAAGGTATCTTCTGATTTTTTCGTGGTGGAAAATGTTTTTCGTTTTTGCGTTTTTTTGAAAATAATTTCACAAAAAAATGGTTTCTGAGAAAATGGAAAACTTTTTCCACCACAAAAAAAAATCAGAAGATACCTTGATCCATGCTCTACATGTGCACGAAAACCGATTTTGAAAATATTGCTTCGATATTTAATAAAAAATCAAAAACCAAAAAAATGAGGAAATGCTTCCAGTTTCGCCTTAAGAGAACTTGTTGTTTTAGAATGGTTTTGTTTAGTTTTTAATTTATGTTACTGTAAATGCGCGGGAATTTAGTAAGACCATGCTGAGGATGACGAGTTCAATTTCCGGTCGGTTCAGAAATTTTTCCTAATGGTTTTAGCCGAGAAGCATTTGGGATGTTACGCCAAATGAAGAAGAGAACACTTGCACATCGACGAAAATCGTCAAGCGAGGAAAGGACAGAACAACCACCAGACAGCTGCGAAGGTAAACAGTTTCTTATCACCAGCAACCACCACAGCGCGCGAGACGGATGGATACGGTCATTTCCATGCTTAATGCAAGTGCTCTAATGCAATCGGATCGTGCACGACCGGGTGCAATGGATATCATACCCTTGCAATACTATACAGTACCTACACTATATTATTGTAGTGCACACTCTCGAGTTAAAGTATGTGATCATCCCTATATAAAGCATATGAAGAGGACAATATTTTTATCTCTGCTATTATGTCATTTAGTCTTTTCTCTTTTTCTTTCATTTTTTCTTTTTCTTCTGTATTAAAATTCCATGAAATTCAAGAGATTTCTTTGAACAGCATCACATTTTTTTTCTTATTTTTTTTTCTTTTTGACACAAGTCTCTGCTGGAGTCAGCTTTATGTTATATAATCCCAAAGTTATTAAATAATATTATGCGGCATAGTTTATGCCTCAATAGTGTGGCAGGTTTTAGGATACTCTAGACCCTAGAAAGCTAATGACATTTTATTATCTTTGTGGTAGTTTGGTACTCATCAAGTAGGCTGATGACAGGAGTTCAATTCATGACCACTCCAACTGTCAAGAAGCAAGTACGTAACCCACCACAATCTTTATTCGAAATTTGTAGTCCAGGGCTAGTTCATCTCGATGCCCACGGCTTCACTGTCCTTCCGAAGAAAAAACTATCATTTTTGTATGATTCAGTGGGACTCGATCCGAGGTTCCCGGCGTGATAGTCAAGAGCTGTAACCATCACACCGGATCCGCATTATTGTTTCGAAAAAAATGGATAAAAAAATACATTCAGCATGGTTTTGTTGATTCCTTCTGCTATTTTACTTTGTCGACCCCACACTTTCGAACGGCAGTGTAGATTGTGTCAGGCGCGATAGAAATATCAACGAGATTCCTCAACTGATAACCAAACGGCTCCTTTACGACTCTAGATCAGTGAACAGCGGAAACCTGTTTGCAGTCTGCGTTTGTTTACTCCCGATGGTGGTTTTTAATGTGGAGCAACAACTTGCTATACATCAGTAGAATCCCGACACCATGACGTCGATGACTTCGAACGCTTCGAAGGGGTTCCACCATCAGCGACCTGAGTGGGTCGTCGACACATCTATACTACTAGATATTGATCCATTGATCAAGCATCAATAACCGAGGATTTGGGGAACGAACAATATTTCCAAAATGTGATGGGTCGTAATCCTCTACAGGTCCTACAGATAAGGGGACAGAGCAATCGCTTATTGCCAATATTGTCGGACAAATGGCTGCTGATAAGTTATTCAAGGCAACAACGGCAAAGATTTGACCACCATTATCAGCTGTTGGAGGTAGGGCAAACACCATGTGTGTTGCGAAGGTGATGAATAAGGCTACTTTGAATTCCACAGTGATTAACGTACGGGAGAAATTTTCAATTCAGTCGATAAAGTGGCTTCTTGCTATAAATCGGGGGAACCATGCACGATTTTACGAGAAAATTTCGCTATGCATTTGTGAACCAGCTTCTGGCATTATTTTTGGTGAAATTCCTGGTATGAAAGTCGGAAAAATACCTGAAGCTTACTTTAACCCGTTAACGCCCAAGGTCGACACAAATATGTTATCATAGGTCAAGTTCCAATAAAAAAAGCATGAATTGATGAAAAAAAAAGAAGTCTATGGTCTAGTTCCAAAAAAATCTTCAATGTAGGTCCTCAATATCTGATAATTTTCTCGAGTTCTATTTCAGCACAACTTCTAGGATATTGTTATATTCTGATCCGTATAGATACTATACAGCTCTAGACCAGAAAGAGAGATGATTAACACTCAAAAAGAATAGAAAAAGGACTTGATAGTTTAGGCAGAAATCTAACCCAATGAACGCCTAAAAGTATGCATGGTCCATGTAATTTCATGTAGTGTCAACTGCAGTGTTCAACATTTCTCAAATTTAAATATCAAAAACAAATCAAATGAAGAGTGCTCACTATTCGTAGCTTAACTAAACGTTAACATACTACAGAAATTAGATTTTGCACAGATAATGGTTTCTCCTCAAGATCTCATGATCAACCCAAACTACCAAGTTTATGCTATGCTTTATTGATTAGCCACATAATAACGACAATGTATTTCAACACAGAAGCCTATATTTGATTCGTTAACGCCTAAGGTGTCTTATATTTGTAATTTTCTTAAAAAAATGTATCAGCAGTCATGTTCCAATGAAGTAAACATGATTTCACAAAAAATGGAAGTCTAAGACACAAATTTTATACTATCGTTTGTTGTGTTCTGATCCGTATAGATACAATGCATCTATAATTAGTGAAAGAGAGGATAACTATAAGAAAATGATTGTCCGATGACATCATGGTTTACTTGAGATATCAAAAAGCCTATTTCTCCCTGTTTCTCTATTTTTCTGTTACTGTTCCACTATCGTTAGCTGTAACTCATGATTGGAAGGAATCTATGAAAGTCACAAAAGATATCCCGTACAGATTTAATGATAGGATCCTTAAAGAAATCACGGAAGGATTCCTGGCTGGAAGCTCGGCAGGACCCCTTGAAAGAATAATTGAAGAAATCCCGAGAGAATGTCAAAAAAAACAGGAAAAATCTTTGGAGGGACCCCTGCAGAAATCCTCGTATGAATACGTAAAAGAATCCCGCATGATTCTGAAGAATCTCAGGAATATTTGAAAGAATACAAGTTAGAATCCCTGGAGCAATCCTAGCAGGACCCCTAAAGGAATCCTTTACGACATGGTTTCCCAAACTGTGGGTCGCGACCCCGCAGGGGGGTCGCCGGCCTTCATCCAGGGGGTCGCGAGGGACAGTTGAATAAATTGCTGTAACGGACAACAAATGAGGGAATTTCTATGGTGGGTCGCCGAAAGCACGTCTACTGGCAAAAGGGGGTCGCGCACCCAAAAAGTTTGGGAACCTATGCTTTACGAAATCTCCGAAGGGATCTTTGAAGGAACCTCAGCAGTAATCCCTAAAGGAATGCCGACTAGAACACTTGAACTAAACCTATCAAGATTTTCTAAAGCAACCCCGGGAGGATTTCCTGAAGGAATTCTGGGACGCATATCTGGAAAAAATCTCAGGTGAAAGGTTGGTAGGAATCCCCGATATAATCACAGAAGAACTACCGGGAGAAATTACTATATAAATCCCGAGAGGAATGCCAGAAAAACTCCTGAGAAGCTAGCAAGGATGCTGATCCCGGCACTAGGATTCCACTAGGATTTTCTGAATATATTTCGACAGTACTCTTTGAAAGTATACTAGGATGAATCTGTGAAGTAATTCCAGCTGAAATCCATGAAAGAATGCTGGCTAGAACTTCTGAAAGAATCCTTTCAGGATTTTCTAAACCAAATCTGACAGAAATCCCTGAAGTTATTCCTGAAGGAATCCCGAAAAGAATACCTGATGGAATCCTTAGAGAGATCATGACAGGAATCCCGGCTGGAAGCTGAGCAAGAATTCCTGCAAGAACATAGATGCATAGAAGATGTCCCGGAAGAAATTATTGAATAATTCCCTAAAAAAAATCGGGAAGAACTTTTAAAAGAATCCCATTAGAAATTCCGGCACGAATACCTAAAAAATCTAGGATTGCCTGATAGAAATCTCGGCAAAAATCTATATTTTTTCATTTTTTTTTTTTTTGAGGAATCTTACAGAATCTCAGCAGGAGTCCCGGATGAAATCTTTGAAGGAATTCCAACACGAATCCCTGATGGAGTGCAGAAAAGAATAACTAAAAGAATCCTTTCAGGATTTTTCAAATCGATGAATCCCGGGAGAAATCCTAGGAAGATTCTCGAGCGAAATGCCTGAAGAAATTCCGGCAAGGTATCTCAAGAAAATCTCATCTCATCTAATCTCATATCACTTCTTCACCCAACTCTTTACCCTCACTGTCTTCTTTGCCCTTTATCCTAACTCTCTACCCTACGCTCTATCTTCATCACCCTCTTCCCTACCATCTACCTTACTCTCTACCCTAACCTTCCACCCCAAACCCTCTATCCGACCATCTACCGTCTACCCTACCATCTGCCCTGACCCTCTATCCTTTTACTCATCATGTCCAATCGATAGATATCCATATTGGATGGTATTAAAGATCAAACTACCATTTCGTGGCCGCCATATTGGATTATGATCCGCCATCTTGGATTTAAGAATGGCGTCGAATATCGCTTTTTGACTTCTACTCATCGAGCCCGATCGATAGATACCCAACCCATATTGCATGGTATTATGGTTCAAACTACCATTCCGTGGCCGCCAACTTGGATAGAGTCCGCCATATAGGATTTTACAATGGCGTCGGATATTCATTTTTGAGTTCTACTCATGAAGCCCGATCGATAGATACCCATATTGCATAGTATCCAAAGCAGCATTGTCGTTAAATAGCCTACATTCTGGAGTTTTGGCCGCCATCTTGAATTCCAATACCCCTACAACTATGATGTGGGATCATAGGGAATGTCTCATTCATTCATTTATTTAGTTCAACATCAATTCCATGATAACACTGAATCAACAATTTGCCGCCATAATTCCTCGATTTGCAGCTGCAGTCCGCCCATCGTGCTCTCTACGCTCCACACCTTCTTGTACCAACCGGATGGTTAGCAAACACCAACTTTGCAGGGTTGTTGTCCGGCATTCTTGCAACATGCCCTGCCCACCGTATCCGTCCAGCTTTAGCCACTTTCAGGATGTTGGGTTAACCGTAGAGTGCAGCGAGCTAGTGGTTCATCCTTCTCCGCCACACACCGTTCTCCTGCACGCCGCCGAAGATCGTCCTTAGCACGCGTCGCTCGAAAACTCCGAGTGCTTGCAGGTCCTCCTCGAGCATCGTCCATGTCTCGTGTCCGTAGAGAACCACCGGTCTAATGGGCGTCTTGTACATGGTACATTTGGTGCGGGGGTGAATCTTTTTTGACCGCAGTTTCTTCTGGAGCCCATAGTAAATAGGCACGTATATTGCCCACTATGAACAAGGTATGGATGAGGAGAACATCTTCTATGAAGAAAGTATTCTAAAATTTTGCATAGTTCTGAAGATTTTCACATCAAAAAGACTGTCCTATTTATAGGACGCTGGGCGTTCGGGGCATTTGTACTCTTAAGGACAAGCTCGCAAGAATTCCAAGATGGTCGGCACAATGGCCGACTTTTACACCTACTCGCGATTTAAGGCGCCCAAATCTCATTAATCCTAGTAGGCTGTTGGGATCAATATGATCCAGATAGGATCGCTGACCGTTAATTTGAGGTTCTGATGCAATGTTAGGCATTGATTTCAAGAAGTTTATCCTTAACTCTAGTAAGATCTTGGGGTCAATATGACCCAGTAAGGCACGCTGAACGTGCACTACGCTGGACGTGGTGCGCCACTCCTAACATCCTCAAAGGGTTAATGGATGGCCTCCTAGTGGAGATGTTGTTGCTATAAAGTAACAGCGATTGCTACGTTTATTAAATAACATTTTAAGGAAAGATTATCTTTCCTTCGTACGATTTTAATATGACCTGAGATGAAAAGCCCCGTATAGAAATTGAACCCAATAATGCGCACGATCACCTTTGATGATCGTGGGTTATAATTATATGGCGCCACTTGTATAAATTGGTTTCCATTTCGGTTGACTTATTGCTCACACTACTGCCACTGGCAATTCAAAAGGTTTAAATACCATTCTTCATTGTGGCAGCAAGCACATTTGATTGGTCACACAAATTATTCCCGCTCATGGTCGCCGTTCCAATCCGTAGTATCTCTCGTTCTTAAATTATTCAACAACATCCAAACTTACATATTTTCTAGCCGAACAGTAGCTGAGAGGAACACAGCGTGAAGTTTGTTGAATCACCGATAAAACAAGAAAGCGTCAACTGATAAAAAAAAATTCGTCTCATTAAATGTGTCACTGAAAGAGTATCCCCTTCTCGCAATATATTCTTAGCCGTAAACGGTTCACCCTCGTAACGCGAACCGATGCGTAAATGCTTATTGTTTGAGTCAACAACAACTCGGACGCCCGACGAGCCAGTGAGCATCCCAACAACAGCGAAAAGGATGTTGACCCCCGTCCAAAAGCGGATTCATGCTGAGATTCCTTCTGCCGAATTTCGAGCTTAAAAATGTGGAATTCTCACTTGAGCTTCTTGTAGGAAATTGGCTCCAACACCATCCACGCAGAGGTACAGAGTGCAGTGGAACGAACCGGGTGTTCAACTCTCTGGAAAATTTATGGTAATAACCATCACTTGACGTAAAGAATGCAATCCACCACCACGCGCTGAGCAACAGCCAACAAAGCCCGCTTCGGGAATGAATTATTATAACGCAAATTGGAAGAATTGGAATTTTTAAATGCCCGCACGTGCACGGTCGGATTTGAATATCATCGGTTGTGGGATCAAGTGCGGGGAGCCTTCGTTACATTGGGTGTTCTGATGCCAATTTTGTGTATCAGGGATCAAGGTAACATTTTCGAGATTAAAAATTAAATGGAATTGCTGAAAATCCGATCGATGTTTTTACTCATAAAGAAAGAAGAAGAATTATTATAGCAAAAGATATCGCAAATTATTCACGTTTTGATTGAAAGACGACTCATTTCCCACAAACACACCGTCAATAATAATGAACGGTACCGACGGCCGCCTCGACAGGGAAGACTGCATAGACATTGAACATACACTTTCTTGGAAAACTTTATTAATTCTGAATACATTTGACAATCGGGTCTCCAGTTAGCTTAGTGGTTAAGGCTATGGATCGCCAATCCGGAAACGGCGGGTTCGATTCCCGTTCCGGTCGGGAGAATTTACTCGACTCCCTAGGCATAGTGTATCATTGTACTTGCCTCAGAATAGACAAATTCATACAATGGCAGGCAAAGAAATCCCTTCAATTAATAACTGTGGAAGTGCTTAAAGAACACTAAGTTGAAGCGAGGCAGGCCAAGTCCCAGTGGGGACGTAGAGCCACAAAGAAGAAGAAGAAGATAATGCGGCATCGTACGAAGAGAAACGGCTTTTTAAACCCGTTTTAGTTCTAGCGATGCATCGCGATGGCTATGAACATGTGAATATATATTAGTTGTATATAAAGAAAGCAAGGAGAAAGTATATAGGAAAATACAAAGTAGAAGGAAAGTGACGGGCCCGGGATTGAAATCCGTTCCCCCGACATAAGCCCGGGAAGCCCCAGAACCTGACTCCTGATAGTCGAGTCTTAACTGTAATAGTCTTTAACATTTTCTCAATAAAATAATAGCATGAAACGAACTCACCCATTCATATGTACATGTATCACTAGCAATTTATGCGGGAGAGTAAAAAACATCACGCCGGTGCACACAGGGAAGATATGAATCTCACTTGCCGAGTCTATCTATAGCACCCACTTGTCAAAAAATGTATTGTGCACAGTTAGAAAAAATCACCGACTTTGGTAATGTTTTACTGAAATCTCAACCGTTAAGTTTATAAAAATCGGTAAAGGTAGCAACTTTCACCGAAGTTCGTTAGAGTGTGGCAGATAAACGATAACATTTTACCGAAATTTGTTTATTTTTTTCGGAATTTCGTTGAAAACCCATTACCGAACGCTCAGCGGTTGATATTTCGGTAAAAGTTACCGAACGCGATTAGCTGTGTGTATTAATGAAATAAATAAATCTTTTTTTTCAAGTCATGATTAAAATTGTGATTAACCTGTCGAAGGTTTTCAAAAAGATACGTTTAAGGACATAGAGGGAATCCAAAGACGGCCATCACAATGGCTGCCTTGCAAATACCGAAAGCACAGATCTTGTCATCTAAATAACACACAGACCTGGAAAAGCAATTAGTAGCCTTGCCCACTCGTGGTAAATATTGTGTAGCATTTTCGTTTTAGGGCAATTTGTGGATGACGAGATTGATGCTCTTAAAAACGCGAGTCAAAAATGCAACTGGACGTTCTCCCATTTCATCTTAATTGACCCGAATTCGGCACAACGATTTTACAGTCATTTAGAATACTCTATGGGATTCTGCCAATTTTTATGTACCATATGGAACGGTCATACAAAATGTGAGAATTGGCCACATTTCTGGGTTAAAAAAACGCGAGAATTTGCCACATCTCTGCAGCCTTGGGAACCGGTATCAGGACCACCAAGTGGCCAATCTTGATTACCATTCATAAACCACGTAGACGTTTGGGGAGAGAGGGGGAGGGGTCTGACCAAAGTCTACGCTTCATATAATTTTTAAAATTCTTGTGTGGACAAAAGTCTACTGGGGAGAGGGGGAGTGGTTAGAGATGACCAGAATTTGATCTATGTGGTTTATGAACAGCGCCTCGTCTGAAATGTTAACTAATGTATTCCTCAAAAAATTCTGCAACTTTTGATATGTCGCACGGCATGGATTCTCCAAATTTGTAAAATGGCCACCTCTCGGGGGTCTCCGGGAAGCCGTTTCGGGGCCTCAAGATTTAGTCCCGTGGTCACCTGATAGCCATAGCTCATCTGGTCAGTTGACTTAGTTGTGATTGGGTTACTTTACTGCTGCTTTTTCCGGTGAATTCGGTTCTTCAAAAGTTCAAATTAGCTGTATTTTGCATAATTTATTGCCAAGAATACGCTCTTTCGGAAATGGCCAAACCATGGTCCCTTTGGTGTCGGTTCCACATCCCACCAAACCTTAGTGTTGAGCTGGACCCGCAAAATTTAAGCTTTAACGATAATTTTGAGTACAAAACTGTTAGCATATGTAATATTGAACATTTCCCGCAATACCCAATGATGTCAATCATGGTAGGCCATGCCTTTTTGAATTGTACCACGTAATGAATAAAATCTTTCTTTTTCGTTTCAACCGTCAAGTAGTAGTTAGTTCTTCGGCTCTCTTCCCATTTTCCAATAGGTTATGGGCCAGAGTTTTAGCCATTTTTTTTTTCTTCTCGAAAAGTATAATTCGCGAAATTTGTGCGAACGATGAACGCGCCAGGAAGTTCCCAGCAGGTTGGTGATGGTGCTGCTGCTCAGCGGGTGCACCATGGGGTGCACAGTTCAACGAGTTTGCCGTCGATCGAGCGTCTAGTGGGGCGATAAAATTGGCACACGTGGAAGTTTGTGGTCCAGACGTTTCTCCAACTGGAAGACCTGTGGGAAGCAGTTAAGCCGACACCGGACGGAACGGATCCTGTCGTCGACCCGTTGAAGGACAGAAGACCGCGGGGGGAAATTATTCTGCTGCTTAACCCGGTCAACTACGTCCACGTGCGTGAAGCGAAAACAGCCAAGGAAGCGTGATCCAAGCTAGAATCGGCGTTTGAAGACACGGGACTCATGCGAAAAGTTGGTTTGCTGCGAAAATTAATTACGGCGTCCCTAGCAACCAACGGATCCATGGAAACGTACGTCAACACGACCGTAGCAACCGCCCATCAGTTGCGTGGCATCGGGTTCGACATCAGCGAGGAATGTATCGGCACTCTCCTACTGACGGGCCTGTCAGAAGAGTATCGGCCGATGATAATGGCACTGGAGAATTCCGGAACCGAAGCAAGCCGACCCAGCGCCTCAAGGTAAGGGGCCAAGTGCCGACGGCGCCAGAAGTACGGCCACATTGCCCGGGAATGTCCTCAGAAGGATCCCAGGAACGGCAACGCGTGATGTACGGTTCTTTCTGCGATTTCCGAAGATGATATCAACTGGTACTTCCTTTCCGGAAAGTTCGCTGGAAAACGTCCGACGGCATGGTGGCACGGTGGTCGCTGCCAACCGAGGTTCGATGGAAGTTGTTGCAAAGAGAAGCATGAAGCTGAGACCTGAATGCTGTCCAGAAGACTTTCCGATCGAGGTGCACGAAGTCCACGTGATTCCGGAGCTGTCGGCAAACCTGCTATCCGTGAATCAAATCGTGCAACGAGGGCACACCGTCACGTTCACCACCGACGGTGTCACAGTGAAAAATCTTGAGGGACACATCATTGCTACCGGAAGTTGAACGAATGGTCTATTCAAGCTGGACCAACTCCCGTCTACGAAAGCACTGGCATGCGCGCCGGTGGTCACCGCTGATCTGTGGCACAGAAGGATGGGTCACATCAATTTCAACAGTCTGCAGCGCCTGAGGGGCGGCCTGGTGTCGGGCCTCGAATTCAGCGACGTAGCCAAGAAGGATGAAAACTGCAGGATTTGCGCGTTAGGTAAGCTTTCTCGTTTGCCTTTCAGCAATGTCAGTTTAAGAGCGACGGAGCTTTTGGAACTGGTACACTCCGACATCTGTGGACCAATGAAGACGGACTCGTTGGGTGGTAGCCGGTATTATCTCACCTTCATCGATGACAATTCGCGGAGAATCAGCGTATACTTCCTAGCCGAGAAGTCGGCGGAAAGCGTGTTCAAGGCCTTCGAAGATTTCCGGCGCTCAGCTGAAAGACAGACTGGTAAGAAATTAAAAGTGCTACGTACGGACAACGGGAAAGAGTTTACCAACAAGCTTTTGGGTGACCATCTGAAGCGATTGGGAATCCGCCACCTAGTCCGCCACCAAACTTCGGTCGACTCCACGCCCGAGAAAACGGGCTGGCGGAGCGTGTAATCCGCACCATTGTGGAGCGTGCGCGGTGTATGCTCTTTGAAGCAAACCTACCGAAGAATTTTTGGGCAGAAGCGGCAGCAACGGCTGTGTACCAAGTTAATCGTTCTCCGACGAAGGGGCACGATAAGACACCGGAGGAAATGTGGAGCGGTTAGAAGCCGAGTCTAGTACACGTCCGTGTTTTTGGGTCGTCGGTGATGGCCCACATACCGAAGCAGAAGCGTAAGAAGTGGGATGCAAAGGCGCACGAATGTATTCTAACTGTGTTCGATGAAGACATTAAGGCGTACCGCCTGTGGGACCCGAAAGCGAAGCAAGTAATCAAGCGTCGAGATGTGAGTTTCATCCGTGAAGGAGGAGCGGCTCAGGCCGCTAGCAATGTCAAATCAACAGAAGCACGAAAAACGATTCGACTGGACCTGGATGACGAATTCGAGTGGGAATCGGCTGCCTGCGAAAGGGAACCTACCGTGCAAGGTAGCACCGAGCAAGCAACGGCATTACCATTCGACGAAGACGATTCCGACAGCGAATACAGCGATATCGTGGGTCCTATTCCAGATGACACTGTGACAACTCCTGCGCTCCCGTCGTGCACATCTTCAAATCCGCCCGAGTCACCGGCGTTGAGGCGAAGCGGCAGGGAGCGCTTATTTTTTTCAAAACAACTGGACTACCCTCCACCCGTTTTACAGGCGAACCTGACGACAGCACGGCAACCGCCGAGCACGATGATGGTCCTGAAGCTCAAGCAAGCCGCTTGCCGCAGGGATTCGTCGTCACCAAACCAGACGAAGACCAACGATCCACGTACCCCATCCGAGTCGTTAAATTGTCAACAAAGCGACCTGTGGAGAGCTGCGATGGACGATGAGTATCAATCGCACATCGAGAACGGTACATGGGAACTGGTCGAGTTGCCACCGAACCGAAAAGCCATAGGTTGTAAGTGGCTGTTCAAGACGAAGGAGGATGGGGAACGTCGTCCGGCACAAGACCAGGCTAGTGGCCCAGGGGTGCTCGCAGAAGTTTGGCGTCGACTTTGACGAGGTTTTCGCTCCTGTCGCCAAACAGGCCACATTTCGTTCGCTTCTGACCATCGCAAGCCGGCGCCGAATGCTGGTGAAACATGTGGATGTCAAGACTGCGTACCTTCATGGGAAGCTGAACGAGCCCATCTACATTAGGCAGCCGGAGCACAGTTTGCCGGTTACGGAGAAGCATATACGGCGGGCTGAAGCAATCCGCTCGTGTATGGAACCTGCGGATCGACGAGGTGCTCCGGGAAATGGGATTCAAGCCTTCAGAAGCGGATCCATGCCTGTACGTCCGACGAAGAAGCAAATCAATAGCGTATATCCTGCTCTACGTCGACGACATGCTGATTGCCACTCGGAGAGAGCACGAATTCCCCACGATTTTCCAAGAGCTGCGGCAGAAGTTCGAGGTTGCCAACCTGGGGGACGTGAAACAGTTCCTTGGGATAGAGGTGGAACAAGATTCCGGCGGATTCAAGCTAAACCAGCGCAGCTACATTACGAAGCTTGTAGAGAGACACGGTCTGAAGGATGCCAAACCGTCGAAGATACCGTTGGATCCAGCCTACCTACAGCAGAAGGAGGAGGAGAATCGACTGCCGAGCAACGCGCAGTATCTCAGCCTGATTGGAGGTCTGTTGTACACCTAAACCTCGTTTTACGTCCACTATTGGCTTAGCGAAATAAAATTCTACTGCCAAAATAATAATTAAAAAAGACATTTTTATATTTTTGTACACTTCTCCTAATCACGGAGATGTTTTAAAAAATATTAAAATGTTGAGATTGCTCATTGTCTTGGCGGTAGAATTATTTGTCGCTTAGCCATGCATGGACGTAAAAAAAGGGCGAGGTGTACGTGGCTGTCCATTCATGTCCGGACATAGCGGTCAGTACATCGATTCTGGCACAGAAGTCGAGCTGCCCCACGCAATTGGATTGGCAGGAGGCCAAATGAGTTCTCAGGTACGTGAAGGCTACATGCGACTATAGGTTGCACCTTGGGTCGTCGAACTTGGTTTGGAGCTGTTTGCGGATGCTGACCACCGTGACCGGAAATCCAACACCGGTTTCCTGATTCGCCTCGGAGGCAGTATCATCAGCAGGGCATCCAGGAAGCAAAGTTGCGTTGCACTATCCTCCACAGAAGCGGAGTTCATGGCGTTGGCAGAGGCTTGCCAGGAGCTCACTTGGTTGAAGAAGCTGCTAGCGGATTTCGGCGAGGACGTGTTGGAACCAGTACCAACCTACGAAGACAACCAAAGTTGTATAAAGCTAGTTTGTAGTGATCGAATTGAAAAACAATCGAAGCACTTTGAAACTAAATATTTCTATGTTAGGGATCTGCAAGAGAAGAAACAGATTAGTTTGCAATATTGTCCAACTGAAAACATGCTTGCGGATATACTATCTAAACCTTTGCAACAATGTAGGATTAGATTATTGAACAAGCAGTTAGGGCTATTGCCAAGTAAGTTCGAGGAGGAGTGTTAGCATATGTAATATCGAACATTACCCGCAATACCCAATGATGTCAATCATGGTAGGCCATGTCTTTTTGAATTGCACCACGTAGTGAATAAAATCTTTCTTTTTCGTTTCAACCGTCAAGCGAAGTAGTTCGTTCTTCGGCTCTCTCCCCATTTTCCAATAAAAACATTATTAGTTTATTGAGAAATGAGTGTGAAATCGTTGTGCCAAATCCAGGACAATATGACCCGAATAGCTCAAACGTAACTTTACTGTCCAGCCAGTAACGGCCAATTTATCAGTCAAAACGGTGAAAACAAGTTTTTGGCTAAAGATTAACCAGGATTGAGAGATATGGCACCTAAAAGGTGCTATCCAGGTCATATTGATCCGAACACCGGAGGAAGATTAAGCATAAACGGTTTATTTTAAAAATCGATGGAAAATAAAAATTCGAGAAAAAAATGTTAGAAGCCTTTGACCATCCTGTGCTATTTGGCAAGTTTAGAGGCTAAAAGTCACCTTGCTACAGAAAAATAATAAAAAAAATATTTGAAGAGTAAATCGAAGAAAAATTTCAATTATATGACATCTAGCATAAATCCACGATTAATATTACTCCCAGTGTTTTTTTTTCTCTAAAAGTTTTTCAAATACCCTCAAACAACTTTAAAGACATCATTTCATTCCAACAAACCGTTTTGGAGTTATAATTATTTGAAAAACAAACAGGTTAATATTCCAATTCAGTTTTTAAATTTTGAAAAATGTATTCATTTTTCAAATTTGTACCAAAGAGTACCTTTTTCTGAGCCGCAATGATTTTTTTTCAGATTTTTTATTGATTTTTAAATAGGTTCCCCGGCACCAAATTTTATGAAAATTTGGATTTCGGCTCAGTTTGGCGTGTAGATTCTGAATATGGAATTACCTCAACACCCCTAAAGAAGCCAATTGCTGAATGTTTAGTACTGATATTTTTGTTTTCAGTAGTTTTTCCGTGCATAATTCCTTTTTCGATGAAAAATATCCAATGAATGTCTAGATCCACTCATTGCTCATACTTCCCTTGAATTCAATTTTCTAAGAGAAAATAGAACATTTGTATGGGAAGTCTGTAACCCAAATGTTGAAGGACAAGGTATTTGGAGTACATGGCTTATATTTTCTAGAGCACCGTGGCTGAAAATGCATAATCGTGGTTGTTTAGTCAATTGTGAACATCGAGATACACAAAAAAAAATGCAGCTGTTTTTTGACCAGGAATAGTACATTATGTGTAGCTTTCGTCAGAATCGGTTAGGTGTTGGCGGAGATATCGTCGAAACAAGAGACTTACCATTTGAGAATCTTGGGCCAAACAACACTTTAAAAAATATCACTTTTTTTTACCTAAAACTGTAGAGCCAAAAATACTGAACCGATTTCAATGAAAATTTTCCTGTACAAAAAATATGTATGTAGATGTATTGTGTCAAAATTTTATTCAATTTGATTTGACCTTTAAAAAGTTATAGCCATATATGTAGCACTATGTCACAATAAGCAGATGTGGTTATTGCTATAGTGACATTCAAACTGCTCTAACTTTTAAAATGTTCAATCAAAATGGCTGGAATTTTCACTGAGAACAGATTAACACAATGATTTTACACTGTCAAAGTTTCAAAAAAAAAATCGGGACAGTGTTACCAATCCTACTGTCAAAATAATGCACACTGATTTTAAAATGTTAAAAAGTGCCCGAAATTTGAAAACCCCGTTTTTTGTTTGAATTGTTAAAAAAAAGTACTGAACCGATTATAATGAAATTTTCACCACTTATGACTTACTTGAAGAACTTACAGTCAAATTTTCAGACGTTTTGATGAGCTAACAACCAAGTTATAGCCTAAGCCCTAAACAATTTTTAAAATGGAAGCCCAAAATTTCCAAAATCACATTTTATTGTATCGACAATATTTGCGCCAATACTGAACCGATTTTGATGAAATTTTTAGGGCATTAACTACACATAACATGCTATTCCTGGTTAAAAAATCAACTATTTTTGTGAACGCAATCAAAAGTTATACATTATTTTGAGTGTTTAATTTTTTTCGAGTCCAGTCTTTTGAGCTATGTTCGCCACATAGGATAGCGAGCCACTTGGGCAATGACCGGTATTTTGGGCACTTTTAGCTATACCTCAGTATATTGCAATCCAAATTGATGATGATTAACCTGGGCTTGTTAGGGGAATACCTGAAAATAGAAAGAAAATCGCGTTAAGTACTGTTCCTTTGAATTCCACTAAGAATTTGCATCCTTTGACAGATACGTATTTCGACCTCAACTGTAAGGTCGTCTTCAGTGTCTTGCACTTGACTGAGTCGAGTCAAGTACAAGACACTGAAGACGACCTTACAGTTGAGGTCGAAATACGTATCTGTCAAAGGATGCAAATTCTTAGTGGAATTCAAAGGAACAGTACTTAACGCGATTTTCTTTTTTTTATTTAATCCAAATTGATTTGAAAGTTGGCTAGATACTGTCGGATCTCGGAAGGAAAATAGCACTAGATTAAACAAGAATTCCGCACGCGATTTCAAAGATATTTATTGCCACGTTAATTCGTACAACCTCGGTGTCCGGCGATCAACACTCTTCTGACTCGCTAAACGGAAACCCATCCACTCGTCGTCTCGTATATAAGGGTAGCCAACTGTGCCACTTCTACAATTCCTTTTATACAGGGTCGGAGTTAGGCTCGACCCGACAGATACTGTACATATTTCACCGCGTTCCAAAAATTGTAGCAATAGGTTCAAAATGGGCTGAGTTATAGCAGAAAATTTCCCAAAATAAGAGCTCTGCCGAAATGGTTCCACTTCCCTTCCTTATCCTGAACGCTTCCTTGAGCTAGCTCATTCCTATTGTTGAACGGTTCAAGCTTTGTTCGTGATTGATGATGCATAACCCGACATAAAGCCATCATTGACCTGTTTTCATTTTGGCCACGAAACCCAACAGTGGTCCACAATTCGACCCGACTTTGAACCGACATCCAATAATTGTACACTCTGGGAGAATTTTCTCCGGGCTTTCCGTGTTTTGTCCTCAGCTAAAGGGTGATACGGTCAAAATTTGGTCACACATTTTTTTTTCATAACTATAGACTGCGTACACCAAAACAGCTGATTTTTGGACCAGTAATGCTACATTATATGTAGCTTATACCATAAAATTTTCATCAAAATCGATTAAGTATTGGTTAATATATAGATAAAACCATCGACCTACCTTTTTAAAATTTTGTACAAAGGCGCTCCATAGTAAATTTTCGGAAATTTAAGGTCAGTAAAGCACAATTTTGATTATAGAACTACCAATACTGCTCCGATTTTTATCAAAATTTTACAGTATAATACTATTATGAAAAACTGTTCTTAGTAAAATTTTGAGCCATATTGTATGAATACTTTCAAAGTTGTAGCAGTTTGAATATGAAAAAAACTGATCGGGTGCCACTTAAGCAAATATAACTTTGTAACGGCTGGATCAAATTGAATGAAAATTTTACACAACATTTTGATATGCATACTTCACATACAGAAAAATTTTCATTGATATCGGTTAAGTATCTCTGGCTCTATAAATAAAACAGTAAAAATGTGTGAATCCTCCTTGCACAAAATTTTAAATTTGCAGATCTCAGGGTTCAACAATATCTCCGCAAACACTAGACCGATTTTGATGAAAATTTTATGGTACAAGCTGCATATAATGTACCATTACTGATCAAAAAATCAGCTGTTTTGGTGTACGCAATCTAAAGTTATGAAAAAATTGTGTGACCAAAATTTGACTTGACTTGACAAAATTTGACAAAATTTGACCACCTAAACAAATATAACTTAATAACGACTGGATCAAATTGAATGAAATTTGTACACAACATTTTCATATGTATACTTCACACACAGAAAAATTTTCATTGAAATTGGTTCAGTATTTTTGGCTCTATAAATAAAAGAGTAAAAATGTGTTCTTAATTTTTAATCCTCTTTGTACAAAATTTTAAAATTGCAGTTTTCAGGATTCACAATATCTCCGCAAATACTAAACCGATTTTTATGAAAATTTTATGGTATAAGCTACATATAATGTACCATTACTGGTCCAAAAATCAGCTGTTTTGGTGTACGCAGTCTCAAATTATGAAACAAATTGTTTGACCAAATTTTGACCGTATCACCCTTTAGTCATTTGAGTGGCAATTTATTCAAATGGCGAGAAATCGCTTCTCATTTGAAGAGAGCTCTAGTGGCCTGAAATCGTTTCAAACATGACCAGAAGCAAAAATGATTGAGAAGATTTGACTAGAAGCGAAACTCACTTAAAAAAGAGCGCATTTGAAAACACCTGGAACACTGCCAGAAACCAATAATACACGCTCAGAAAACCGTTCTGATAAACGTGAACAAACAAACGCAAATATGAGAACAAGCAAATATACACCGTGAACTAGAAATAATTCCAGCTGTCAGTATGGGCGTTCAAGAAAACGTGAAATCTAGTTCACGGTGTACATTTCTTATTGTTGTTATGGTTGCTATGCTATGTTCACGTTTGTTCCCGTTGCCGTGATTGGGAGTGCACGTATATCGGAACGGATTTTTTTTGCGTGTAGGACTCACTCAACCCCCTGGAACGCGACGTGTATTGGCAGCAAACCAGAAATATCCCCGATGACGCCCACTTGGAACCTGTTCTAGATGTTCCGGGGTTTCCATATTAATTGATGCAGACTTGACTCTATCGTGTCTGACTCAGTCATTCGAAAACATAAAGATTGGTATGTCGTACGGCGTGTTTAGGTTTAAATCCGGAAGTGTCCTCAATGAGGCCCCGCGGGACTTCTCACGGTGATCCGGATGGATCAAGTTATTCGAATCTGGTTATCGCAGTTGTGTTTCATTGTTCGGAACAAAAATTGAGCTGAAAACTTGAGGAAACTCACGAATAATCACTTTAAGCCATTTTGGCAACCCCTCTGACCCCAGCACAATCCGGAATATCTCCGGAATGGTTCCAGATATTGTTTGACCACTTGAGTATAATAAACTTGCACCAATTTATGATCGATTGAGGGCGACTTCAAAAAAATCGGATGAAAATTGACGAAATGCCAGCATTTTGTAAATGAGTTGTTGGGGGTCGGGGACGTGAAAGTTAAGCCACCCTAATGATCTTCTACAGAACATCAATTCATGTTTAGGTAACCCAAAAAACATCGAATCTGATCACATTACTGATGCAATCGTAGTTGGCTCCGGTCCTCCCTGACTGCCCACGGCCTGCTTAGCGTGCAATAATGTCTCACTCAATTAGCAATCGAAATATCGCGCGCGCGTCGTCTTCCACCTAGGTAGGTGCCATGAAATAGGCGCGATTTTGCATCACCATCAATTAGCGACCAGATTAGAACTAGCCTGCTGCGATCGCGGCAACGAGTGCGTGTAATTGCTCCACTTGATCCGGTCCCCGCGCGCGGTCTTTGCCGGTCAGTGTTCTTCTAATTTGCGCGACACATGCGGCAAAACGGTCATCTCAATCGTCTTTTCCACGCACACATCAAATCGTTAGACTAATTCAATAAATAAATCTTCCATTTTTTTCGTTTCTTTTGCAGGTCCAAACGAGGCGGCAGACTGATTTTTTTTAAACAACAAACAAGCGGCGGAATTTTAAATAGTAACACGTGTCTTATTTTAAGCTGTGATAATCGGTCATTCGAAGAGTGACTACGCGAAGGGGGTGTCGTCTAAATTGATTTGTCATTGTTCTTGGCGTGTATCTAGATAGAAATTCGAGCAGTGAAAGACCATTTCAATGAAGTGGTGAAGCGAAGGAAAAAGCAAAAACGGACGGACGTTCCTACGGAGAATACATTGAATTTGATTGTGCAGGATGAAATTCGCGGAACATCTTTCTGCGCACATTACTCCAGAATGGCGGAAGCAGTACATCAATTACGAGGTAAGTCGCTACAGCCAGTCTCCTAAGATTTCCACTAGACTAGATAGTTATTCAATTGTAAACACCACTTATCAAGGTATCTTCAAACGCGGTGAGCACGTGCTCAGAGCGCGGTTATTACCTTTCCTAACGAACTCACAGCCTACTTCGGTTGTCCTGTTATCAGTTTTCACGCAAGTTTATGTCCCTTCGGATAGATAGCCTTTCAAAGAGCAGGCGGCGATGACGATTCTTCGCGAATCATGCCAACGACCACTCGGCAGCAGCAGCAAAGTAGGCGCCGCCGCCGGAGAGGTCGCTTCGTGATTTGTATTCAAGGTTTATCTGCATGACGCGCACCACTTCGAAGAAGAGCGCGACACGTGACGCAATAGAGGGGTGGCGCGCGATGTATGGTTTCACCCGGGTCTCTGTCGCGTCACCCGACAGACAGTCAGTCAATCGGAATTAAAGTGTGCGACATGACGACCAATTAAAACTAAAACGCCTGACAGGGAACACTAATTTATTTTTATTGCAATGCAATTCCCCTTTGCGGCGGGCGCGCTTAGGGAGATTTGTGGCCAAGTTTCGATGGAGAGCATTGAATACTTCCAGATTGGTGAGCCCGTTTCATTTTATTACATTTTTCTTGTATTGAACTTTGTGAACCAACCAATTGCATCGAGCTTACGTCTGTCACGAGGAAGATTTCAAAATATGTTGAATTAATATTCTACGTCTCTGTTCTATACAGGGGCCCAATATCCCCTATTTCCGTTCTGCAAGTGCACTGTCATTCACCAACAACATGGATAAGCGAAATCATCAAAAATACCTAGACGGAGACTTTGTAAGAGACGTGTGAACCAAAACGGCAGATAAATAAATGATTTTATTAATCTGAGAGAGCGAGATCGCCCGCGCCGTACAAACAACAACCGTTGTAGACGGTGGTGAAGTGCTAATCTCACGCGATTTTGTGGCACAATGTTGCATTCAGGTGAATTACCTCTGACGTATCAGTGGTGGTCCGATGCTGATTGTTGGCTCCTCGAAACATACGTAGGTCCCAAAAGGACCACCTGTTTTGGGCTTGTCAAAACAGAAATTTACAACATCCAGACGAAATGATTTACGTACGTGTATCAACATCGTCACTCTCTCTACTAGTGTCGTTTTGGGGTTATAGGCTCATAAATCATCGAGACGGGTGCTGGGTGATGGTTTAGATGAAGCCCCTGACTAGCGAACGGCGAAAACAAGAGGAAATGTGCCGGCGCTAGTTAACGAGCTATCAAACATCGCGACATGATGTTCGATTGCTGATTGATTTATATTTCGTAACGTAGGCTATCATTGTCGACGAGTGGGTTATGAATGGATTGTAGACACGCTTGGAAGATGGCGGTATGTTGGAAATAGTCAATCAACAAAATAGAATGTGATACATTTCCATTGAGACAAAGCCTGCTCCTCAGCTTAGTGTTCTATGAGTACTTCCATAGTTATTAACCTTCATCCAGCCAACGTACATTTTTCACCTTCGGAAAAGCACAAAAATGGACATAACTTTTTTGTTTTTCGATGGATTTTGATGAAATTTTCACAACTTCCCGAAAAACTCTTCTAGTTTATGATGCCGGGGACATGGGTGCCTGGTCCACATGGTTCCGGAGTTATTCCGGATTGTCTTGGGGTACCAAAACTGGCCACATACTTTGCGCAACGTATATCTCAAGATCCCGAAGAGTTAGAAGTATAGTGTCTTCGGCGAATTTGTTCAGCAGGTTAAGAACTAACTGGCAACGGCGACTTTGGTTTGCGATTCGGCCGCTAGGCGGCGCCACTGTCAAAAATGTTCAAACCCTCATATCTCAGAAACTTGATAAGATAGAATGATGCTGTCTTCGGCAAAATTCTTCAGCAAGCTCCGAACTATCTGATAGTAAAGTCTTTGGTTTGGGGTTTATCCGCTAGGTGGCGCATTGTGTCTGAAAAATTCAAACACGTATATCTTGATACCCTAATGAGGTACAAGCATGCCGTTTTCAGCAAAGTTGTTCAGCAGGCTAAGAACTATCTGGCATCTTTGGTTCGAGAATCGTCCGCTAGGTGACGCCAGGGTAAAAAATCTACAAACTTCTATATCTCAGAATCCTGATAAGATGAAATGATGCCATCTTCAACAAAGTTCTTCGGCAAGCTAAAAACTGTCTGATAGTTTAGTCTTTGTATCGTGATTTATTCGCTAGGTGGCACTTGTGTAATATTTAAACACGCGTATCTCGTTACTGTAACAAGATAAAAGTATGACGTTTTCTGTAAAATTGTTCGACAGGTTGAGGTCTATCCGGCAATGGCGACGCTAGGTGACACCAGCAATCAAAACATTCAAACATTTTCATCTCAAAAATCGGAAAACGTCCAGCAAATTGTTCCGAAAGTTAAGAGGAAGTAAGACGTATCTGTTATCCTTGGTTTTGATATTATTCGATAGGTTCCGTCTAGTATTAAGAAAATATTTGTATGAATACCCTTATGAACAAGAAGTATTTCATTTTTGGCATAGTTGTTCAGCAAGCTAAGAGCCATTTGGAAGGATAGTAGATGGTCGAGTACGGTGGTACAAGAGGCAATACTTTAAAGCCGTCTTTGACCCCCTGCAGACAAATTTTGTCGCCCTACAGTATTGCTTCTTTTGCCCCGTTTTTTTCTTCCGGGAATTTTTCCAGGAATTTCTCCGGGAATTTATCCAAGAATTCCACTGGGAATTCCTCAAGAACTTCCTCCAGGAATTTCTTCAGGAAATCTTCCGGGAATTCTTCTAGGACATCCCGACCGAGATGAACTAGCCTAGGGCTAAAACTCTCGTTAATAAAAATAAAAAAAAAATTCTAGGACATCCTCCACAAGTTCCTCCTCTGGGAAATCCTCCAGGAATTCCTACGGGGATTCCTCCAGAATTTCCCCAGGATTTCATCTAGTTCTAATTTTTATAGGAATTCCTCCGGACTTTTTTCCAAGATTTTCTCCGGAAATTTCACTGAGAATTTCCCCAGGAATTCGTCCATGAGTGCCTCCGGGAATTCCTTCATGAACTCCTCCGGGGATTCCTTCATGAACTCCTCCGCGAATTTCTTCAGGAATTCCTGCGGTATGTTCTATAGGAATTCCTCCAAGAATTTCTTCAGGAATTTCTCCGGGAATATTTCCAGGAGTTTCTCCAGGAATATTTCCGGGATTTTTTTTTTAAGAAAATCCTCTGAGAATTTCTCCAGGAATCTCTTCAGAAAATCTTCCGTGCTTTTTTTTTCCACAAAACCCTCGAAAATCTCTCCCGGAATTCTTCTAGGACTTCCTTTACGAATACCTCCGGGAATTTCTCCAAGAGTTCCTGCGAGAATGTCTCCGAGAATTTCTCCACAAAACCCTCCAGGAATTGTTTTGGGGATTTCTTCCGGAAAACTTCCAAAAAATCCTCCAGGAATTCTTTCAGGAATTCCTCTGGGGACTCCTCTAAAATTCCTCCGGGAATTTTTAAAGCAAATATTCGGCATTTTCTCAAGAAATCATCTGGGAATTTCACCAAGCATTCCTCTGAGAATCCCTCTAGGATTTCCCCCAGGAATTCCTCAGGAAATTTCTCTTGGAATTCCTCCGGTAATTTCTCCAGCAATAACACTGGAAAATTCTTCAGGGAATCCTCCTTCCTGGGGGATTCTTCTCAGGAGAATCTCTGGAGGAATCCCCTGAGGGAATTCCTGGAGGACTCCCCGGGAGAATTGCTGGAGAAATTCCCGAAAGAATTCATGGAAATAATCCCGGAAAAAGTCCTGGAGAAATTACTGAAGGAATGACCGGATGAATTGTTGATGGGAGTCTTAGAAGAATTCCCGGAGAAATTCCTGGAGGGAGTCGTAAAGAAATTCCTAGTGGAATTCCAGGAAAAACTTCGGAAAGATTTCCTGAAGAAATTCCTAGTGGAATTTCTGGAGAAATTCCAGGGAGAACTTCTGGAGAAATTCCAGGGAGAATTTCTGGAGAAATTCCAGGGAGAATTTCTAGAGATATTCCAGGGAGAATTTCTGGAGAAATTCCAGGGAGAATTTCTGGAGAAATTCCAGGGAGAATTTCTGGAGAAATTCCAGGGAGAATTTCTGGAGAAATTCCAGGGAGAATTTCTGGAGAAATTCCAGGGAGAATTTCTGAAGAAATTCCAGGGTGAATTTCTGGAGAAAACCAATAGGGAATTCCTAGAGAAATTCCCAGAGGAATTTCTGGAGAAATTGCCAGAGGAATTCCTGTGGAAATTCTTAGAGGGTTTTCTGAGAAAAAAAAATCACGAAAGACTTCCTGCAGGAAGACTTCTTGGAGAAATTACCAGTGGAATTTTTTTTTTTGAAAGGAAAACCGGAAGTTTTTCTGAAGAAATTCCCGGAGGAATTTCTGGGGGAATTCCCGGAGGAATTCCTAGAAAAATTTCTGGAAGATTTCCCGGACAAGTTCTTGAAGAAATTTCCGTAGCAATTACTGGCGGATTTCCCGAAGAAATTCACGGAGATATTCCTGGAGGAACTCCTAGAGAAATTCTTGAAAGAATTCCTGAGGAAAATCCCGGAGCAATTCATGGAGTAATTCCCGGAGGAACTCATGGAGGTAATCCTGGGAAAATTCTCTGAGGAAACCCGGAGGAATTCCTGGAGAACTCCTGTAGAAATTCACTGAAGAATTCCTGGGGGAATTACCGAAGGAATTCCTGAAGGAAACTCCGCAGGAGTTCCTGATGTGAGTCCTAGAGGAAATCTTGGACAAATATCCGGAAGAATTCCCGGAGACATTTCCAGAGTAATTCCTAGAGAAACTCCCGGAGAAATTCCTGGAAAAATTCCCGGGAGAGTTCCTGTAGAAATTCCCGGAGACATTCCCGGAAGAAAAAACCGAGCAATATTGTGGGGTGACAAAATTTGTCTGCAAGAGGTCAACGGTGTAGCGAATACCCTAGCGATTAAATTACGTATTAAAGACTCAACTATCAGACAGTTTTTAGCTTGCTGAAGAACTTTGTTGAAGACGGCATCATTCTATCTTATCAGGATTCTGAGATATAGAAGTTTTGAAGATTTTTGACCCTGGCGCCACATAGCGGACGATTCTCGAACCAAAGATGCCATTGCCAGATAGTTCTTAGTCTTCTGAACAACTTTGATGAAAACGACATGCTTGTACCTGCTACCACCACCAGTTGTGCAACCAAGCAATCCATGGTTTGGGAGCGCAACCAAGATGACAGCGGTAGCAGAAATTATTGATTCATTCAGTTACGAGCTTTAGTGCAAGACACACCTTAATAAATAGTTAGAAGTCTACCACCTCGTTATTACTCGTAACAGTTGGCGACGAGATTGCTGAATTTCTTCAAGATCAGTTATTTCAATTCTTCAAGACCAGCCGAAGCACTCGAAAATGCCGCGCGGAGGAAATGATGAAGCCGTCGGTGATCAAAGCGAAGTTTCCAATCAAGCGATTATGAACAAGCTACTCCTGCTTCTGGACCGGTTAACCACGAATCAAGCCGCTCCGGGTAATCTGCCTTCAAGAAACACGCCTGAACAGATCATCGAGTCGCTTTCCGCGACAATCAAGGAGTTTCACCATGATCCAGCCGCCGGAATGACGTTTGCAAGATGGTTCTCGAAGTATGAAGATTTATTCAGCGCTGACGGGAGAGAACTGGATCACGCAGCAAAAATTCGTCTGCTCCTGCGAAGTCTCAGCGTTCCGGTTCATGAAAAGTTTTTGAACTATCTCCTGCCACGACACCCACGGGACTTCACCTTCGAAGAAGTAGTGAAGAAACTCAAATCCGTCTTCGGACACCAGCAGTCCCAGTTCAGTCAACGGTACGATTGCCTCAGGATTGTGAAGAACGAAGCCGACGATTTCGTAACTTATGCTGGCATCGTCAACCGCCAGTGTGAGGACTT
Organism: Aedes albopictus; assembly: GCF_035046485.1. Taxonomy (NCBI): domain Eukaryota; kingdom Metazoa; phylum Arthropoda; class Insecta; order Diptera; family Culicidae; genus Aedes; species Aedes albopictus. Next base: position 5,334,573 of record NC_085136.1, on the reverse strand, counting down.
CGAACTTAACAAGCTGACCATCGACCAATTCAAGGGACTGATTTTCGTTTGCGGTCTTCAGTCATCCAAAGATGCGGACGTCAGGACAAGATTACTATCGAAGCTGGAAGCAGACACGGCAGCAACGGTAAACCTCGAGACTCTAGTCACCGAATGTCAGAGACTGTCGAATCTCAAACACGACACGGCTCTGGTGGAGAAGAAGCAACCATCTTCGTCGGTCCAGGCAGTTCGACAACCAAGGCAGCCGAAATCCGCTGGTTCTCAACATTCAAGCGAGAAGACTCCTCGAACACCGTGCTGGCAATGTGGCGCCATGCATTTCGTCAAAAATTGTCCATTTTCAAGCCATCAATGCAAGCAATGCAACAAGACCGGGTACAAGGAAGGGTATTGCGGATGCTTCGCCAAGGTTTCAAAATCAGAAGCTACATCCGGCACCTCACCGAATGCCGTTCGTCAGAAGAAGAAAAGTGGCAAGAATCCAGGCAGACATCCAGCTCAGTCCAACCACATCCTTTCTGTCAACGCAGTAGCAGCACCAAGTCGTAAGTACGTCACTGCTCTCATCAACGATAAGCCGGCGCACCTCCAGCTGGACTGTGGTTCAGACATCACGATCGTCTCCGTTCAAACGTGGAAGAAGCTTGGATCACCATCAATCACCAATTCATCCCATCGTGCGAATACAGCTTCAGGCGCTGCACTTCCGCTGAAGGGGGAATTTCAATGTCGGATGACCATCAACAATGAATCCAGGACTGGTACTTGCTTTGTCACGTCGGTGAAGAACTTGAACCTCCTGGGACTGGATTTCATCGAAGCATTCGATCTGTGGAACAAACCGCTCGCTTCCATCTGCAATCAGGTAAATCAGCCCAGTTTCAATCCGGATTGTGGAAACCGATACCTCACTCGATACCCCGAAGTATTCAAGGACAAGTTGGGTTATTGCACGAGGACGAAGGTCAAGCTGTTCCTGAAACCACAGGCAAAGCCGGTGTTCCGCCCGAAGCGACCAGTACCGTTCCATGCTGTCCAGAAGGTTGATGAAGAGTTGGACCGTTTACAGAAGCTCAACATTATCACTCCAGTGGACTTCTCCGAATGGGCCGCACCAATTGTAGTTGTGAAGAAGCCAGGAGGAAAAGTTCGCATATGCGCTGATTATTCGACGGGACTGAATGCTGTTCTGGAACCACACCACTACCCTCTTCCGACACCCGATGACATCTTCAGCAAGCTGGCGGGTAGCAAGATCTTCAGTGTCATTGATCTCTCGGACGCTTATCTGCAAGTTGAAGTCGACGATGAATCAAAGAAGCTCCTGACGATAAATACACATCGAGGATTGTTCAAGTTTAACCGGCTAGCTCCGGGTGTGAAATCCGCACCTGGTGCATTCCAACAACTGATGAGCAGTATGATCGCAGGATTAGAAGGAGTGGAATCATTCCTGGACGATTTCATCGTACACACCAAAACGGAGGCTGAACACGAAGAAACCTTGCAAGCTCTGTTCACGAGACTTCAGCAGTTTGGATTCAACTTACGGTTGGAGAAATGCAAATTCGGCCAAACCAGTATCAAGTTCATTGGCCACATTGTCGGTCCTGAAGGTATTCGTCCAGATTCTGCCAAAATCAGTGCGATTGTCCAGATGCCCCGTCCCACCGATGTCAGTCAAGTCAGATCATTCCTAGGAGCAGTCAACTTCTACGGCAAGTTCGTCAGAGAAATGCACCAACTGCGTCGACCGTTGGACAACTTGTTGAAGAAGGACAGTAAATTCGTTTGGAGTCCACAGTGTCAAGAAGCTTTCATCAACATCAAGAAAGTGCTCCAATCCGATCTGCTGTTAACCCACTACAACCCCAGTTTGGACATCATCGTAGCCGGAGACGCCTCGAAGACTGGAATCGGTGCCGTAATCATGCATCAGTTTCCTGACGGCCAAATCAAAGCGGTTGCACACGCATCAAGAACGCTAACGCAATCGGAACAAAACTACAGTCAAGTGGAGAAAGAAGCACTCGCTCTGGTGTTCGCAGTGACCAAATTTCGACGCATGCTGCTGGGTCGCCATTTCAACCTCCAGACCGATCACCAACCGCTCCTGAAGATATTCGGATCCAAGAAAGGAATTCCACTCCACACCGCTAATCGTCTCCAGAGATGGGCACTTACACTACTCGGATTTGATTTTGCTGTGGAATACATCCCTACTGACCAGTTTGGGCACGCAGACGTCCTTTCCCGGTTAATCAACAATCATGAGAAACCAGATGAAGAAGTTGTAGTTGCTGCAGTCGGCATCGAAGAGGAAATGGACAGTACTCTTTGTGACACGTTCAACAACCTTCCAGTAACGTTCGAAATGGTTCATTCTGCCACGAAGAAGGACAAGCTTTTGCAGCAGGTTGTCGCGTACATCAACACTGGTTGGCCGTCCATCAAACAAATTTCGGATCCGGACCTCAAGACGTTCCATTCCCGGCGAGAATCACTATCGACCGTTAAGGATTGTATCATGTTCAGTGACCGAATCGTTGTGCCAGCTGTATTCCGTCCTCGGATTTTGAAGCAACTTCACCGTGGTCACCCTGGCATTGAGCGGATGAAGTCAGTTGCGCGCAGTATCGTTTACTGGCCTGGAATTGATGAAGAAATTCAAGATTTCGTTCGACGTTGTTCCATATGTGCCAGTGCAGCGAAGTCGCCACCACAAGTCCAGCCTCAGCCGTGGCCCAAAGCGGAAGGTCCCTGGAAACGGATTCATCTGGACTACGCCGGACCGATCGATGGGATGTCATATCTGGTCATCGTCGATTCCTTCAGCAAGTGGCCAGAAATTTTCCAAACACGATCAACGACAGCGCCTTCGACTATCGGAATTTTGAGGGAAACTTTCGCAAGATTCGGAGTTCCTGATACCATAGTTTCGGACAATGGAAGCCAATTTTGCAGTAGCGAGTTCCAGCAGTTCTGTGAGTTTTCCGGTATCATCCACATCCGTACCGCCCCTTATCATCCACAGTCAAATGGACAGGCGGAGCGCTTCGTGGACACCCTCAAGCGTTCACTGCGTAAAATCACAGACGGGGAAAACATACCATCAGCCGATGCACTACAGACGTTCCTCCAAGTGTATCGTTCAACGCCTAGTACTGTTTTGGAAGGAAAATCTCCAGCAGAAGTTATGTTTGGTCGACCGATGAAGACTACTCTTGATTTGCTGCGACCAACTAAGCCTCCATCAAGATCAACCATACAGCAGTCCTCCGTATCAACTTTAACAGCTGGTGCAGTCGTCTATGCAAAAGTCCACAAGAATGCATCAAACTGGAAATGGCAGCCTGGAACAATCATCGAAGCAGTTGGAAATGTTAATTACAATGTTCTTCTGGATGAAGTCGCAGGACGTCGGAAGCTGATTCGGATTCATGCAAACCAGTTACGTCTACGGTACAGTGATGTCACGCAGCAGTCAAATCGAGTGTCGTTACCGTTGGATATCCTCATTGAAAATTTCGGATTAACAACTCCAACTCCACCGAATCCTGAACCAACTACCACTTCAAATCACAGTCAAGCAGTTCCAGATGATGATTCGTTTGACAGCCTAGATGAGACCATGAGGACCGCTACACCTACTATATTTGCATCAACGCCAGTAGTGATTCCTCAGCAAAATTATGAAGATACACCGCGCCCAGCAAGATGTTCCAGAGTACCCAGACGATTGGAGGACTACATCCGGTACTGAAATAAAGGGGGAGATGCTACCACCACCAGTTGTGCAACCAAGCAATCCATGGTTTGGGAGCGCAACCAAGATGACAGCGGTAGCAGAAATTATTGATTCATTCAGTTACGAGCTTTAGTGCAAGACACACCTTAATAAATAGTTAGAAGTCTACCACCTCGTTATTACTCGTAACAGTACCTCATTAGGGTATCGAGATATACGTGTTTGTATTTTTCAGACACAATGCGCCACCTAGCGGATAAATCCCAAACCAAAGACTTCACTGTCAGATAGTTCTGACCTTGCTGAAGAAATTTGCCGAAGACAGCATCATTCTATCTTATCAGGTTTCTGGTTTTGCACATTTTTGACACTAGCGCCGCCTAGCGGCCGAATCGCGAACCAAAGTTGCCGTTGCCAGTTAGTTCTTAACCTGCTGAACAAATTCGCCGAAGACACTATACTTCTAACTCTTCGGGATCTTGAGATATACGTTGCGCAAAGTATGTGGCCAGTTTTGGTACCCCAAGACAATCCGGAATAACTCCGGAACCATGTGGACCAGGCACCCATGTCCCCGGCATCATAAACTAGAAGAGTTTTTCGGGAAGTTGTGAAAATTTCATCAAAATCCATCGAAAAACAAAAAAGTTATGTCCATTTTTGTGCTTTTCCGAAGGTGGAAAATGTACGTTGGCTGGATGAAGGTTAACAGAGAGTTATTTATTTGTCAATAAACATTTTGTATGTGTATATGATTGGGCAGACAAAAATATACTCTATCCCTAAGGAAGTCAAGAAAATTTTCTTTACTAAATGTTCCTGGATCGACGAAGAACCGAACCCGTCATCCTGTACATGGTTTTAGCGGCTGATACGACAATATCGTTCATGAAGTGATGCTGCTTAACAACGCTGAATGAATCTTCAAACTTTATCGTAGTAGTCCGTGTCTGGAATATTACATCAATACAACCTAGAACTGTGAAGACGTTTTCACTGAAAATTTCAGATGGAGTTGGTGCTCATTCAGGAGTCTTTGGTCGGCGTGGAGACTTAGGAAAACCGGTGAATCCGGATCCCGTATGGAAGGCAAAGGACACGAAGGCAAGGGCGTTGGTTGCCCTATCGGTGGAAGACGGTTAGTTATGCCACATCATCAGAGCCGGTTCGAGCAAGGACACGTGGGATGGGCTCAAAGCTTACAACGAACGGCCTTCGTTATCAAGCAAGGTGCACGTTTTACGGCGATTATGCTTGCAACGCCAACGGCTGCACGAAGTACGAAGCATGTCAGAGCATCTCAATGAAGTGACAGTTTTGACAAACCGGTTCACTGCGATGGGTGAAGAATTGGAAGAGCATCAGGTCGCCGCGATGCTTTTGTCAACCCTGTCCGAATCGTACAATAGGCCATATGAATAAAGCTGAGTAAATACTCTTTACTCAGACTTCTGTGAAGTTTCACAGAGATTTGCTCCACGGCTTCACATAGATTTAGTAACGAGTATTTACTCAACTTTATTCATACGGCCTAATAGCTTAATCACGGCAATCGAGAGCCGCCCGGAGCGCGACCTGACCTTGGAACACGTCAAGAAAAAGCTATTGAACGAAAAGAAGCGCCGTGTGGAGAATCAGTCGGAAATGAAGATGATGATGAACCTGGGCTTGTTAGGGGAATATCGAGACAAGTCACTGAAGACGACCTTACAGTTGAGGTCGAAATACGTATCTGTCGAAGGATGCAAATTCTTGGTGGAATTCAAAGGAACAGTACTTAACACGATTTTCTTTCTACTTTCGAAGAAGAAGGTTTTGGGTACCGGGAACACACATGCAGTATCGATAATGGCATCAGTTGATAAATCCAAAATCACGTACCAATACGGCGACAATGTAAGAAACTAGTTAAGGACCGAAAACAGCTGGACAGGAAATCCCGCTATTCACAACAGAAGATCAAGATGATGAACAACTCATCGAAGGTATGTTGTGCTCAAGGTTTTGCTGCCGGGAATCGATCGGTGAAACGAAATCCTTGGTTCCTGGACTCTGGAGTCACATCGCACATGACCAAGAATGAATCGCTGCTGGAAGAACTAGACATGTCGTGCAAAAACAGCATTAGCCTAGCGGACGGCAATGCGAGGTTCAAGCTAACGGAATTGGTTTCGGTGTGTACCGAAGCTTCAATACCGATACAGCCAGCAGCACGGGACAGATTATGACCAAGTTTTTGCTCCAGTAGTGGTTTGTCAAACCACCTTCCGGACTCTACTAGCTGTGGCGGCGAAACAAGGTATGACAGTGCGACAATTCGAAGTCAAGACTGCGTTTTTGTACGGAAACCTCGATGAAGAAATATACTTTCGTCAACCTCCAGGATTCGCCGTGCAAGGGGAAGAACGGAAGATGTAGAAGCTGCGAAAAAGCTTTTATGACCTGAAGCAACCGGTCAGATCTTGGAACCGCACACTGCACTCCGAATTGTAACGACGGGATTCCAGCGATATGTGACTCGGATCCGTCAGAGAGAATCATCCTTGATGCTACGTGCTGGTTTACGTTGACGACTTGATTGTAGCATGTGAGAACGAGATGACCATTGAACGCTACATCGGAGCTTTGCGGAAAAAGTTCACCATCGAGGGTGATGTTCAATGGAAGATGCCAACCAAGAACCTGGCGCATTCTTTCCAAACAACGTGGAGTATCAGAAGCTGTTGGGACAACTCATTTATTTCTCAGTCATCTCCCGATCGGGCATTTCAGCAGCGGTGTCGCCCCTAAGCCGAAAGAATAGCTTCCCATCTCAAAATGTTTGGCTGGAGCTGACGGCACGGTACCTGAAGGGAACGTCTGACTCCTGCTTGACTACTGACTACTCTCTTTTACTTCCACTACTGACCTACATATTTAACACCAAAACACCAAAAAACTATTGTAACACAGTTGCACAGATATCCTACCCTCTAGGCGTCTCCAATCCTCATCTCATGGCCGCAAATCAATCTGGGTACAGGCGGAGATATAGCACCACCACTGCAGTTACCGAAGTTACTCCTGTAATATCGGACTATGGAATGAAACATGACCGTTTTCCAGAAGTACAATCCAAGAAGAGAATATATATATTTTCAAAGCTTGCTATAATTCTAACAATTCAAATTCCCAAGTTCCCTGTATGCTAGAGTAACGACTACCGTCACCGACACTACATCCCCTCCTTTTCTTTTAAGTATCTCGAACTACATTTAATTTATAATCGTTCAAATATTTTGGTCGGTGTGAATTATGCTGCGGTCGTTGATCCCGAATCAATATCCGTTGTCCGAGATGTTCCCCACTGGCTTGAGACTGATTCTGCTCGATCTGGTTGTTCTTGAAGTTCAGCATTGCTTTCCCGTACTGTAGTTGTGTCTCTGGGAACGATAGGTTTTAAATGTGAAACATTTCCGATAGGTTTTAAATGTGAAACAAACCGTAGGAGTCAAGTTGTTAAAGCTGGAAATGTGTTGTCAGACGAACATGCCCTCAAAGACGGCACACCACAAGGGTCCTGCTTGAGTGCACTACTCTTCTCGCTATATATTAATAGCCTTCCAAATGGCCTTCTTTGCAACTACCACCTGTACGCTGATGACCTCCAAATTTATGTGACTGGACCCATCGCAGAAATCGATCGTCTGATAGCCCAGATAAATGCCGACCTGGCAACAATCGAACACTGGGCCACCGCCAACAAACTAGCTCCAAACCCCAAGAAGACGCAAGCTATCATCCTTACTCGTGAAAACTCGGTCACAACGCACCCAAACATCGTCTTCTGCAATGAGACAATCGTACCTATGGACAGAGTCATCAATCTCGGCCTCCATATGGATAATCATCTCAAGTGGTGCAACCAGGTGAACGACGTGATCGCAAAGGTGTACGGGACACTGCGGACCTTTCGAAGGTTCTCTTCGGTACTACCTGCTGAAACACGCCGTAAGCTAGTGCAAGCCGTAATAGGGCCCTATTTCAAGTACTGTGATGTTGTCTATACCCCGGGACTAAGTGCAGCCTTGAAAGATCGACTTCACCGTTGTTTTAAATCTGCAATTCGTTTCGTACACCGTCTGCGCTCACGAGACACTACGGCAGCCGTAAGAAACTGCGTATTTGGCCGAGACTTGCATGTCAACTATCGTTACCGAATCTGCTGCTATATGCGTAAGGGATATCTTCTGGAGCATCCAGACTACATCCAACAACACCTACAACATGGCCAGATGCAGCGTAGCAGAACTCTCATCGTCCCACCACACTCAACTCAACTGAGAAGGAGTGTACTAATTTATGGTGTCAGCGTATGGAACAGCCTTCCTCTGGAGACCAAGATGAAGCCCACCTTTAACGCCTTCAAAAAATCTCTATAAATCTAAGAAACTTGTTAACTAAATGTGCAATTTTTCAGATCTCAGTTTTAAAGTTAAAGTTCTAGTTTTAAAGTTAAGCTTTTCAATATCCTTCAGTAAACACTCTATGGTTGTTTCCTTGTCCTTAATGATACTGTACTGTAATAGGATCCCGTAATTTTGAAAATAAACTATTAAACTATTCTGTATAGAATTCTTATTGCGTTTGACCTTAAGGTGAATATAGAACGAAGCCACACCCTGAAATTTCAAAAGCACAAATCTGAGGAGCTAAACATCGCACCGAGCTGAAAAGTTGATCGATTTGTCACCCGCTGGGTGACCAATCGATCAACTTTTCAGCTTAGTGCGATACTTGGTTCTTCAGATTTGTGCTTTTGAAAATTCAAGGTGTGGCTTCGTTCTATATTCAGAGCCCTTGTGATGTAGAACTTCCAATTCCTCAGGACTGAAGTTGCTTGACAGCTTGTTGTTCTTCTTCGTGCGTTTGGCAATCACTATATATCTCCTGCAGCAATTCGGCTTCGTTCTGCACGACGACGTTTATTGGCTTTCAAGGGCAAAACAAAACATACTGTTACCCATCTCTGTTTCGGTGCAACTACCGAACTGATGATGTTTACCTTTTTTTACATACCTATCAACATAATCTGTTGGGGGAATTATTTTATTTTTCCTACTTACAACCCACATCCGACAATTTTTTTAAGTGGGAATGGTAGAACTTTCAATTCCCTCGGTCGCACGTACATTAGTTTTGCATTTTGTTCCACCATTTCCGTGAAAAATGAGATCCGGCTTGTGCAAGTGAGGAGTTGAGGTTAGAATTGTAGGATATTCTAGGTTAGATTTGCTATCCACTTCGCCTGAACGATTTTCAGACCCAGAAATATCGTACTTCTAATTAGTTTTCACTGCCGTAAAAATACTGTTATGCTCAGAATAAACAGTTATACCTTCGGATCACACTCATTTACTCGTAAATCGCAATGTGACTGTAAAAATAATGAATTTCTTTCCAATGTTTTGAAACCCCGAACGAATTTGACATTGCTTTCGGGAAGCATCATCACGACGATGACAACACTCCCAAGCGGTCGAATCGTCGTTTTGGGGGCGAATTGGCATACTCAGTTCCCTTCAGCTTTTGTTCTCGATTCCGGCCTTTGACGTTCTCGAGCATGACGCTTCCACGCGAAGGTATTTCAGGCAACTTATCACGTAACACTCTTCCGAACCAATGTTCTAAATTTCACATGTTAGGCCCATCGGACAAAGTGGTGTTTGTGATACTTATGATAATTTTGAAGTAGTAGTCGTGTCATGTCAACTTCGGCAAGCCGCAATCGCACGAAGTTGCCGAAGGTGACGTCACGTTCCAGAAGCTTCGAACAAATTTTCTGGCGAACGTGACGTCGCGATCAGCTGATTGGTTTGTTTACATATATTTGGTGACAAATACAGGCAAACATATACGTTCAACCGGACCTGTGAACAAGGATGGGAACACTCACTTGCAAAGAGTTACACTCACTTGCTGTTTTCTCAGCTCAGAAACGTGCAATCAAGAAACGATGTATGGACGACTTTTGCATTGTGGTTTTGTCTAAAACTTTACCAAATAGAGTAGGGGTCGCACACGCACACCGAAGTCGTGAGGGAGCTGCGAAGGCAACTTTTCACGAGGAGAATGTAAATTAAACTCACCTCGTGGAGAGTCGCTTTTACAACTCTGTCACGACTTTGGTATGCGTGTGCGACCCCTACTCTGTTCGGCAAAGTTTTAGACAAAACCACAATGCAAAAGTCGTCTATACACCGTTTCTTGATTGCACGCTTCTGAGCTGAGAAAATAGCAAGTGAGTGTAATTCTTTGCAAGCGAGTGTTCTAATCCCTGCCTGTGAATAATAGACATCGCACAGTGGTCCATGAACCAGATTTACGAGGAAAGATGCATCCAACGCCTTCAAATGAGATTTTAGTCAAATATGGTCTTTTACAAAGTTGTCCCTCTTTCCAATGTGCATGAAAATTAGGGTGGTCCATATTTTCAAAGAAATTTTTTATTTGCAAGAATAACTTTTCTTCGGGAAAGTTGTAGATCTATCAATTCTGGAGCAACATTTGAAAAGGGCATACAAGCATTGGTAAACAATGACTTCATACGCCGCTCCTGATCCTTCATCAGCTTGTTCACACAAACTAAGACCGTTATCAGATAGAGCAAACATCGATCTTTCGGATAAGGGTGTTTATTTGCGTGGGCGGACTGCTGTTAGGCTATACAGAGCGTTTTAGAAAAAAGACACAAGACCTCTTGGGCCCTTTTCAAATGTTGCTCCAGAATTTTGAGCAAGTTTGCTGAGGACACTTTTTATGTAGCTTTAGAATTGACTGATCTAGTGGTATTTTTCTGAATAAGCTTAGGGTGGTTCAAGAAAACCCGGTTTTCTGGCGTTAACTTTTTCTGTTTGAATTTTTCATCAAAGTCGCCAAAGAAACACTTGTAGAGCATTTGAAGACGCGTCGTTTCGTGCACTGAGATGGTCGTTATCTCTTTTGGTTTAAAAGTTACAGGCGTTTTTCTTAAAAAATCATAGTTTTTTGAAAAGGTGTTATGACGGGTTGAGGCAAACATATAAAATATCTTTTGCCCGCATTCAAAAGAAGAAATGTTGTTATAAAACATATCAAAAAATTAGAGGTGTGTTATTTTTGTAACTCAAGTGATAAATACTTGAAAAGTGCCTATTTTTTCTAGAAAATAATCAATATCTTTTGAACGGAATGACGTAGCAACATTCTCAGCGCACGAAAATGCGCGTTTTTGAAAGCTCTAAAAGTGGTTTTTAGGCGACTTTGACGAGAAATTTGAAACAAAAAAGATAAAGCAATAAAACGACTTGTTCTAGCGTCACCCTATAAAAACTATGGGAAAATGTTTCAAATTTGGTCAAAACGGTTTAAACGCTTTATCTTTTTTGTTTCAAATTTTTCATCAAAGTTGTCTGAGAACCATTTTTAGAGCACAATTTCGTGCGCTAAGAATGTTGCTACGTCATTCCGTTCAAAAGTATTGATGATTTTCTAGAATTAATAGGAACTTTTCAAGTATTTTTCACTTCAGTTACAAAAATAACACCCCTCTATTTTTTTTTTGATATGTTTTATAACAACATTTCTTCTTTTGAATGCGGGCAAAAGATATTTTTTATGTTTGCCCCAACCCATCATAACCAGTGTTGAAAAATTCATTTCGTCATATCTAAATTCAATCACCTACAGCTCATTTTAGAAGCTAAACCTGAGAGTATGGTATATGAAAAACTTGTGCGGCTAGACCAATTCTGCAAGAAAGTCACGGAAAAACTGCTATTTCCCGAATATTTAAGGTAAATGTCACGGACTACCTTCGAAAAATCCCAATGATATTCACGGTGAATATCATTTGGCATTTTTCGAAGGTAGTCCGTGACATTTACCTTAAATATTCGGGAAATAGCAGTTTTTCCGTGACTTTCTTGCAGAATTGGTCTAGCCGCACAAGTTTTTCATATACCATCCCGGGTAGACGAGAATATCTAAATCATATCTCAAATCGAACACTTTTTGCTGTCGTAGCTCGATATGATTTTGATGAGTTATTCAAAAATCTAATGAATATCGCACGAATAGCTCAAATTGATATGATATCAGTTTTTGTTTTTGTCGAAATAGCTGAAAATTTCTACATAAGAACAAGTTTAGCTCTTCTGCACGAAATGTAACACATACACCCATAGAGATGGCTCAATGTTAGTGAAATGCCATGTGCCCCTTTCTGAGCTGTGAAAACGAAGAACCGCATGCTCTTATTCCCATGTTATTTACAACAGCGAGCCACAGTTGAGTGGTAAGCATCGCCGCCTGTGAATCCTTAGGTCGTAGGTTCGATGCTGCATGCTGACATTTTTTTATTTTTTTTTTCTAGAAAAAAGTGACAAATCTTGTTTGCTATTATTTTGATCTTGTAATATCTTAACGAGCTATTGTTGAGTAGTTCCCCATATAAGATTTTGCTATTATTTCTGTTCTTTTACCTCTTATATCAATCAAACCAATATCAGTTTTTGCTCTTCAGTAATTCAATCAATCATAGCTGAATATGCTATTCATCAGATTTTTCCACCTACTCGGGATACTCTCAGCTTCAGCTTCTAAAATGAGCTGTAGGTGATTGAATTTAGATATGACGAAATGAATTTTTCAACACTGATCATAACACCTTTTTTAAAAAAACTATGATTTTTTAAGGAAAACGCCTGTAACTTTTGAACCAAAAGAGATAGCGACCATCTTAGTGCACGAAACGACGCGTCTTCAAATGCTCTACAAGTTTCTTGGACGACTTTGATGAAAAATCGAAACTGAAAAAGTTAACGCCAGAAAACCGGTTTTTCTTGAACCACCCTAAGCTAATTCAGAAAAATATCTCTAGATCGATCAATTTTAAAGCTACATAAAAAGTGTCTTCAGCAAATTTGCCCAAAATTGATAGATCTACAACTTTCCCGAAGAATTCTTGCAAATAAAAAGGTGTGGTTCCCAATTTCTTTGAATATATGGACCACCCTAATTTTCATGTGTATTGAAAAGAGGGCCTTATTTTTAAGAACAACTTTGTAGAAGACCATATTAATCTAGAAAATCATTTGAAGGATCTGAATGCATCTTTCCTCGTAAATCTGTTTCGTGAACCATTGTGCAAGGCCTGTCCAGCTTTTCAAAAATGGTCTCTGATTCTCAAATCCACCCCCATATTTTGATTGGCATCCTAAAAGAAGTAACTGGTCAAAATTTCAGCCAAATCCATCGAAATTAAGAGGTGCATCAAATCAATTTTGTGTTTTTCGACTATTTTTGAACTTCAAAAAATCATAACTACACTAAAACATGTCAAAACTTAATTCTTTCGGCAGAAATTGAAAGCTATACTTGTCTGCTACATCTTCTCCGAACGACGTGTGCCAATAAAATTGAAGGAAACATGTGTAATTATCGCATTTGTAATCATAAAAACCTTAAAAAGTTGATTTTTTTATGGATTTCGTTCTGGAACACCCTAATATACTTAATAAGTTGAATTTTTCAAAACGGCATCATATTCTCCAATGTTTTTTGGTTATTTGCTTCTTTGACACCAATGCTGTAGGAGTTGAGCAAAAATTACTAAAATTCGTGAAAGTCAAATGTGGCCTAAAAACTAGCTTTTTGGAGGCAATCACGTTGTGGCGCGAAATTGTACTGAACGTAGTAGCTTTGCTTCCTAGTAGTTTGCCTTGGCTACCCCCTACCACGGGTGATAACAAACAAGCGTGATGACAGGTGTTGGCTATCATATCAGTGCTGACGCGATGCCACTTTTTGCGCGCCAAAGCGTGATTGCACCCGAAAAGCTAGTTTTTAGGCCACATTTGGCTTTCACGAATTTTAGTAATTTTTGCTCAACTCCTACAGCATTGGTGCCAGAGAAGCAAATAACCAAAAAACATTGGAGAATATGATGCCGTTTAAAAAAATCCAACTTATTACGTATATTAGGGTGTTTCAGAACAAAATCTATCAAAAAATCAACTTTTTAAGGTTTTTCTGATTACAAATGTGATAATTACACATGTTTCCTTCAATTCTATTGGCACACATTGTTCGGAAAAGTTGTAGCAGACAAGTATAGCTTTCAATTTCTGCCGAAAGAATTAAGTTTTGACATGTTTTAGTGTAGTTATGATTTTTTGTGCATCGCTTCCGAACATCAATGCTGATGGCGCCACACCCGTTGTCGAATGTGGTGAGGAGTTGTACATTAATAGGCCCACTTCCAGTCACTGCTTGATGTGTCCTGGCTCATCTGGAGACGCTTCTTAAGTGCTCGATTGGTCCTCTCCCAAAGCGATACGACGGTTTTTAAAAAAGTTATACCCTAGGTAAAGTGAGGCGAGACATTACTAGACATTTTTCCAGTACATGTAAAGGAAAAATATCAATAATGAAATCTCAATACTTCGCCTCACTTTGCCTAGGTTATAACTTTTCTCAAAGGCGTCGGATCACTTTACGGTCTTCGACAAAGTTGTTTGGTATATATCCACCTACAATAATACCAAAGGGTTTAATCATTAAACGCTTACAGCGCCACCTAGCGGCAAAAATCGAAAACTCAAGATTTCTGCATACATTGGTCACGTTTTACCATACAAAATTCAAGCACTTTGAGCTTAAACGATTTTGCTCAAATTTTGAACGTAGCTTCTAGGAGTCCAAATCAACCAATTCAGGAGGTAAGACTTGGTATTTTTCAAAATTTTTGTTTTTCATATACAGGGGATGGCCAAAAACTATTTGGGATAGGCAACTTTTTTTTCTCTCACAAAAAACTTCAACATGCTATAACTTTTCATAGAGTGCATCAAAAAATCTCAAGTTTTGACTGTTTGTCAACCTATTATATGTATGTGCATCATTGGTACAAATTTGGGCTCGATTGATTAATCTTTCGCAAAGTAAGAACCGTTCGGGTAAAACACTATTTTTTAGACAATTCATTTTTCAGTTGTCATATCTCGGAAACCAGTGAACCGAATTGAAAGAAAATTTGAACGTACACTAACAATATACAAATGCTTCACAAACTATTAAAACATAGATACTTTTTGAATGTTAAAAAAAGTTATCATGGATAAACACTTTTGAGATTTTTCTCGAAGAGATGTAATTTTTTTACGTCAATGTCAATAAATTTTAGTGTTGATGTCCAAAGATTTTCCACTTCTGTTCTCAAGTTATCCTTATCGGTTATCGGTTCACTGGTTTCCGAGATATGACAGCACAAAAATGAGTTGACTAAAAAAAAGTGTTTTACCCGAACGGTTCTAACTTCGTGAAAAACTATTCCATCGAGCCCAAATTTGTACCAATGATGTACATATAACAGGTTGATAAACAGTCAAAATTTGAGATTTTTTGATGCACTCTATGAAATGTTATAGCATGTTGAATTTTTTGTGGGAGAAAAAAAGTTGCCTATCCCAAAAATTTTGGCCACCCCCTGTAAGTGTGGGCCACCCTAGTGTCTATCCTTCTGGCTGGCCACTTTCCCTCCAGCAATCTTCACCGACATCCCGATGTCTACAAGCCTACGCACACAGACGAATCATGCGATACGATGACTTGTCCTGACTTGACCACCAAAATGAAAACCTTTCGCTTGAGCGGGTCTTCAAACAGTAACTTATCGCGGATCATGTGGTCCGTCGCATCCAAATCCAAGAACAACTTGATACGCTCGGTCGACATTGCAGTAAGGCGCCAAAAGTACACCGTCGCCCGTGGTTGCAAAGATTAAAATCTCATTTTCACGTGTGGCGTGCTCATCGCTGAGTTTTCGGTTTGTTTTCGCTTCATTCGGAACTTTTCTCGTATGCCTTACCACCTAGCGGACGAAATTCAGGATACTTTCAGGTCCCTGGCCATGCGCTCGTTAAGATACTGTACGTGCCTAACTCTATACAAAAAATCAAATCAATCGGTTTGAAATTGACTTAGTTATAGCGCAAGTGCCCAAAATAGGTACACCTGCCCAAATGGTACAATACCCTATTCCTTCAATTCGTCCAGAAATTACGGCAGACACGGATTTCTTCAAATTTTTATCCAGGGTTTCCTACATAAATTCTTCCAGGAATTCGCTAAGAAAGCTCTCGTGAGATTCCCTAAGGAATTCCGCAAGGGATTGCTTCCGGCACTCATCATGGGGTTTCCTCACAAATTTCTCCTAGGTTTCTCCAGGGGTTCACCTGGGAAATCCTTCTGTGATTCTTTCGGGAACAACTTCCAGGATTATTTTGAAAGAGAAAAGAGAAATCTCTTTGGGATTCCTTCCTGTTTAGAGATTCCCTCAGGAATTTCTCTTGAGACTGCTTTCAAGCTTCCTCCTGGGGTTTCTTCAGAAACTCCTTCAGGGATTCCTTCAGGGATTGCTCCAAAAGTTCCACTGCGTACTCTTTTTAGGATTCCTTCAGGATTTCCTCTGGAATTTCAGTTATATCCTCAGTACTTCCTCCTGCCATTTCTTTAGAAACTCCTCCTAGAATTTCCTAAAAAAATGATCCTTGGATTTCTTCAGGAACTCTTCCTGGGATTCCTCCAAGAATTCCTCTAGGGATTCCTCCAGGATTAAGTAAGAGTAATTCTTATTTCTTCAAGGAAATTTTCCAGGATTTTTTCCAGGGACTTCTCTAAGGATTCCTTCAGATATTCACCATGGAATGTATGCAGGGATTCCTCCAGGAATTTCTCCAGGGATTCCTCAAAGCATACCTTCAGGAATTCCTCTTGGGATTGCTCTAAGCCTCCAGGATTTCCGTTAAGAATACCTTCATAATACCTACGGCAATTTCTCCAGAAATTTCTTCAAAAAATCTTCTAGGAATTCCTTCAGAAATTTCCTCAGGAATTCTTCCCGGAGGTTATCCACGAATTATTCCAAGAATTTCTCCAGCAATTCCTGCATAAATTCCCTCTGAGATTCTTCTAGGAACTCCTTCAAGGATTTTTTCAGGAATCCTCCTGGAAATTCTCCAGGAATTCTTTCAGAAATGCCCCTAGGAATTGCTCCCGGAATTTATCCAGGAATTATTCCAGACATTCCTCCAGACATGCTTCCAGGATTTCATGCAGGCATTTCTCCAGGGACTCCTCTGGAAAAACCACCAAGAATTTCTCCAGGAATTACCCCAGATATTTCTTCAGGAATTGATCCAGGAATTCCTCCACGAATTTCGGAAATTCCTACAGCAATTCCTCCAGGGAATTCTCCATGGATTCCTTCAGAAATTCTTTCTGGAATTCATTCCAGGGTTTCATGCAGGAATTCCTCTAGGAATTTCTTCAGAAGTTTCTCCAGGGATTCCTCCCAGAATACCTCTGAAGATTACTCCAGGGAATCAGGGATTTCTTCAAGAATACTTCTAGGAATTTCTCTAGGAGTTCCACCTGGAATGCTGCCAGGAATTGTCCAGAAAATCCTCTAGGCATTCCTCCTGAGCTTCCTCCAGATATTGCTCAGGGATTCTTCCAGCGCTTTTTTCAAAAAGTGCTCCAGGAATTCTGCCAAGAATTTCTCCACAAATTCCTCAAGATGTTTCTTCTCCAAGCATTCCTCCCAGATTTCCTCTAGGGAATCCTCTAGGTGTTCATCCAGGGGTCCCTTCAAGATTTCTTCCAGAATATGCTCCATGCATTCATTCAACAATTTCTCCATGGAGTCCTCTATGAAATTTTTCTGGAGTATCTACATCCCAGCAGGAATTCTCCAAGGATTCATCTAGGAATTCCTCCAGAGACGGTTCGTTGTACAATTTTTGATATTAAATTTATTTAGACAAATAAAACATCCCATTCACTTGTACTCCATGCTGTAAACATTTTATGGTTTTGCAATATTTAATAATTCGAATCGATGTGAAAACATCGATTCAAAGCATTCGATTAAATCGGTGAATCGATTCTGCTGGTCCGATTCGAATCGATTCACAAAAATCGATGTCTCAGCCAAACTTTCCCAATGCTAATATGTGCCAATTTCCGTCAAATCAGGTGAAAAATATTCAACAAACAGGAACCTTTGAACTTGCCTTTGCCAATAACTCCATAGATGAAAGACTGGAAAGTCATAAAAAATCAAGGAACCGGATTTCCAAAATTGAGTCGAAAGTAATCAAGTTGAATTGAGTCCTAAGTCAACATACTGTTGGTTGAATCTGGACGTAGACGTATTATGGGCGTATTGCTCATATAAATCACATATATCGATATGACATACATCACCATGCTTTGATGATTTATTCTGTAATTAATTTTCTTTATCATCCACCCCATATTACAGGAAATGAAGGCGATGCTGTACACGGCCGTGGAAGAGGCCCCGGCCCTGGACAGCGTCGAAGAGGACATCATCAAGCGGCATTTTGCCAACTTTGACGAAAACTTCTACCACTACTGCGACGAGGAGCTGAAAAAGATCAACACCTTCTACTCGGAAAAGCTGGCCGAGGCCACTCGAAAGTATGCCGCCCTGAGCGCTCAGCTTCGAACCATGCTCGAAAACCAGCAGAAGGCCAAATCCAAAAGCCACACGCTGAAGCGCATCAATCTTCCGTATCGGAAAGCGCAGGAACTGAAGTTGGCCTTCAGTGAGTTCTACCTGAGCTTGATCCTGCTGCAGAACTACCAGAACCTCAATCATACGGGGTTTCGGAAAATTCTCAAAAAGCATGACAAACTGTTACGATCGGACAACGGAGCCCGATGGCAGAAGGAGCAAGTTGAAACGAGCCACTTCTTCACCAACAAGGACATCGACAAGCTGATCAACGACACGGAAACGACGGTCACGACCCAGCTGGAAAGCGGCGATCGTCAGAAGGCCATGAAGCGACTGCGGGTGCCTCCGCTTGGAGAACAGCAAAGCCCCTGGACCACCTTCAAGGTTGGTCTGTTCAGCGGAAGTTTTGTGGTGCTGTTCATAGCTGTGATGCTGTCTGCGATATTCCACGAAAGCTCCGGGGAGAACCTGAAGATCGCCTTCCGGCTGTATCGGGGGCCCCTGCTGGTGATCGAGTTTGTGTTTTTGCTCGGGGTTAATATCTACGGGTGGCGATCGTCCGGTGTAAACCACGTGCTGATCTTCGAACTGGATCCTCGCAATCATTTGTCCGAGCAGCATCTGATGGAGATGGCAGCCATCTTGGGAGTCGTTTGGACCTTGAGTTTACTGAGGTAAGAAGTTTGAAATCGCTTGATAGGTTCTAATGACTGTATTTCCTTCCGCATCCAGCTTCCTGTACAGTGCCAGTCTGAGCATACCACCGTACGTGAATCCGCTGGCGTTGACCGTCGTGATGATCGTATTCCTGATCAACCCGTTCAAGGTGTTCCGGTACGAGGCCCGGTTCTGGCTGTTGAAAACCATCGGCCGCATGGTGGCAGCACCCTTCTTCCACGTGAGCTTTGCCGATTTCTGGCTGGCCGATCAGCTGAACAGTTTGGTGACGGCACTGCTGGACTTCCAGTTCCTGACCTGTTTCTACGTGACGAATGGGAACTGGTTGGACGCGGGAAGTGAGTTTCGCGGTGGATTTCCTGGTAAATTCTCGTGATTTGATCTTAACGTATTTATTTATTCCGCAGATACCAGCCAATGCATGGAGCAAAACTATATCATACGGCCGATCGTGAACTGTCTGCCGGCGTGGTTCCGTTTTGCGCAATGCTTGCGGCGTTACCGCGACTCGAGGGAAGCCTTTCCCCATCTGGTCAACGCGGGGAAGTACTCGACGACCTTCCTGGTGGTGATCTTTGCGACGCTGAGGAGTTTCCATGCATGTGAGTATCTGTTGAGATTATGTATCGACTTTCTTGATGGAAGAAACACCTGGAGGCATTCCTGAATCGTCCTGGAACCAGTAGGAGATCACTGAAGGATCTTCTGGAGCAATTCCTGAAAAAACTGCGATGCTATACGGCAGGAATCCTCGAAGAAACTCCTGGATTCATCCGTGGAGAAACTTCTGTAGCTTCTGTAGGAATACCTGAAGGAACTTCTAGAGAAATCTCTGAAAGAACTCCTGAAAGATCTGAAAAATCTCCATGAGGCCTCCCGACTCCCGAGGGAATTCCAAGAGTTATCTCCGATAGAATTTCAGGAAAGATCCCAGAAGGAACTCCAGGAGATGTTGCTGGAAGAATTCTTGGAGGAATCTATTAGAGTACTATTAGAGTGTCTATCGGTTGCTTCATACCACCAGTCACGACACCAGTCCATGTCACCATGAAGCCTCTTGTACTGCCGAAGTTTACGCCATGTACTCGGCCTCACAGGTGGACAATGCAACGGTTAGTTGCCTCTTCCAGCTCCATGATACCGCTCCGCCTTGCAGCAGGAACATGTATCCACTGGTTGATTTCCGGTCACCCGAGTCAGTGGCCCGATCAGCATCGGAAAAACCACTTATCTCCTCGTTGCCAGATGTTGAGTATGTACTGCAACTTCATCGTAGCTGGTCCGAGATCCTTCATGCGTAACATGCTACTCAGCTTGCCTTGTCAGGATTCTGGGAGAATCCTGCTCAGGATTCTGGGAGAATCCTGCTCAGGATTCTGGAAGAATCCTGCTCAGGATTCTGGGAGAATCCTGCTCAGGATTCTGGGAGAATCCTGCTCAGGATTCTGGGAGAATCCTGCTCAGGATTCTGGGAGAATCCTGCTCAGGATTCTGGGAGAATCCTGGTCAGGATTCTGGGAGAATCCTGCTCAGGGTTCTGGGAGAATCCTGCTCAGGATTCTGGGAGAATCCTGCTCAGGATTCTGGGTGAATCCTGCTCGGGATTCTGGGAGAATCCTGCTCAGGATTGTGGGAGAATCCTGCTCATGATTGTGGGAGAATCCTGCTCATGATTGTGGGAGAATCCTGCTCAGGATTCTGGGAGAATCCTGCTCAGGATTCTGGGAGAATTCTGCTCAGGATTCTGGGAGAATCCTGCTCAGGATTGTGGGAGAATCCTGCTCAGGATTCTGGGAGAATCCTGCTCAGGGTTCTGGGAGAATCCTGCTCAGGATTCTGGGTGAATCCTGCTCGGGATTCTGGGTGAATCCTGCTCGGGATTGTGGGAGAATCCTGCTCAGGATTGTGGGAGAATCCTGCTCAGGATTCTGGGAGAATCCTGCTCAGGATTCTGGGAGAATCCTGCTCAGGATTCTGGGAGAATCCTGCTCAGGATTCTGGGAGAATCCTGCTCAGGATTCTGGGAGAATCCTGCTCAGGATTCTGGGAGAATCCTGCTCAGGATTCTGGGAGAATCCTGCTCAGGATTCTGGGAGAATCCTGCTCAGGATTCTGGGAGAATCCTGCTCAGGATTCTGGGAGAATCCTGCTCAGGATTCTGGAAGAATCCTGCTCAGGATTCTGGGAGAATCCTGCTCAGGATTCTGGGAGAATCCTGCTCAGGATTCTGGGAGAATCCTGCTCAGGATTCTGGGAGAATCCTGCTCAGGATTCTGGGAGAATCCTGCTCAGGATTCTGGAAGAATCCTGCTCAGGATTCTGGAAGAATCCTGCTCAGGATTCTGGGAGAATCCTGCTCAGGATTCTGGGAGAATCCTGCTCAGGATTCTGGGAGAATCCTGCTCAGGATTCTGGGAGAATCCTGCTCAGGATTCTGGGAGAATCCTGGTCAGGATTCTGGGAGAATCCTGCTCAGGGTTCTGGGAGAATCCTGCTCAGGATTCTGGGAGAATCCTGCTCAGGATTCTGGGTGAATCCTGCTCGGGATTCTGGGAGAATCCTGCTCAGGATTGTGGGAGAATCCTGCTCATGATTGTGGGAGAATCCTGCTCATGATTGTGGGAGAATCCTGCTCAGGATTCTGGGAGAATCCTGCTCAGGATTCTGGGAGAATTCTGCTCAGGATTCTGGGAGAATCCTGCTCAGGATTGTGGGAGAATCCTGCTCAGGATTCTGGGAGAATCCTGCTCAGGGTTCTGGGAGAATCCTGCTCAGGATTCTGGGTGAATCCTGCTCGGGATTCTGGGTGAATCCTGCTCGGGATTGTGGGAGAATCCTGCTCAGGATTGTGGGAGAATCCTGCTCAGGATTCTGGGAGAATCCTGCTCAGGATTCTGGGAGAATCCTGCTCAGGATTCTGGGAGAATCCTGCTCAGGATTCTGGGAGAATCCTGCTCAGGATTCTGGGAGAATCCTGCTCAGGATTCTGGGAGAATCCTGCTCAGGATTCTGGGAGAATCCTGCTCAGGATTCTGGGAGAATCCTGCTCAGGATTCTGGGAGAATCCTGCTCAGGATTCTGGGAGAATCCTGCTCAGGATTCTGGGAGAATCCTGCTCAGGATTCTGGAAGAATCCTGCTCAGGATTCTGGAAGAATCCTGCTCAGGATTCTGGGAGAATCCTGCTCAGGATTCTGGGAGAATCCTGCTCAGGATTCTGGGAGAATCCTGCTCAGGATTCTGGGAGAATCCTGCTCAGGGTTCTGGGAGAATCCTGCTCAGGATTCTGGGAGAATCCTGCTCAGGATTCTGGGTGAATCCTGCTCGGGATTCTGGGAGAATCCTGCTCAGGATTGTGGGAGAATCCTGCTCATGATTGTGGGAGAATCCTGCTCATGATTGTGGGAGAATCCTGCTCAGGATTCTGGGAGAATCCTGCTCAGGATTCTGGGAGAATTCTGCTCAGGATTCTGGGAGAATCCTGCTCAGGATTGTGGGAGAATCCTGCTCAGGATTCTGGGAGAATCCTGCTCAGGGTTCTGGGAGAATCCTGCTCAGGATTCTGGGTGAATCCTGCTCGGGATTCTGGGTGAATCCTGCTCGGGATTGTGGGAGAATCCTGCTCAGGATTGTGGGAGAATCCTGCTCAGGATTCTGGGAGAATCCTGCTCAGGATTCTGGGAGAATCCTGCTCAGGATTCTGGGAGAATCCTGCTCAGGATTCTGGGAGAATCCTGCTCAGGATTCTGGGAGAATCCTGCTCAGGATTCTGGGAGAATCCTGCTCAGGATTCTGGGAGAATCCTGCTCAGGATTCTGGGAGAATCCTGCTCAGGATTCTGGGAGAATCCTGCTCAGGATTCTGGAAGAATCCTGCTCAGGATTCTGGAAGAATCCTGCTCAGGATTCTGGGAGAATCCTGCTCAGGATTCTGGGAGAATCCTGCTCAGGATTCTGGGAGAATCCTGCTCAGGATTCTGGGAGAATCCTGCTCAGGATTCTGGGAGAATCCTGCTCAGGATTCTGGGAGAATCCTGCTCAGGATTCTGGGAGAATCCTGCTCGGGATTCTGGGAGAATCCTGCTCAGGATTGTGGGAGAATCCTGCTCATGATTGTGGGAGAATCCTGCTCATGATTGTGGGAGAATCCTGCTCAGGATTCTGGGAGAATCCTGCTCAGGATTCTGGGAGAATTCTGCTCAGGATTCTGGGAAAATCCTGCTCAGGATTCTGGGAGAATCCTGCTCAGGATTCTGGGAGAATCCTGCTCAGGATTGTGGGAGAATCCTGCTCAGGATTCTGGGAGAATCCTGCTCTGGATTCTGGGAGAATCCTGCTCAGGATTCTGGGTGAATCCTGCTCGGGATTCTGGGAGAATCCTGCTCAAGATTGTGGGAGAATCCTGCTCAGGATTCTGGGAGAACCCTGCTCAGGATTGTGGGAGAATCCTGCTCAGGATTGTGGGAGAATCCTGCTCAGGATTGTGGGAGAATCCTGCTCAGGATTCTGGGAGAATCCTGCTCAGGATTCTGGGAGAATCCTGCTCAGGATTCTGGGAGAATCCTGCTCAGGATTCTGGGAGAATCCTGCTCAGGATTCTGGGAGAATCCTGCTCAGGATTCTGGGAGAATCCTGCTCAGGATTCTGGGAGAATCCTGCTCAGGATTCTGGGAGAATCCTGCTCAGGATTCTGGGAGAATCCTGCTCAGGATTCTGGGAGAATCCTGCTCAGGATTCTGGGAGAATCCTGCTCAGGATTCTGGGAGAATCCTGCTCAGGATTCTGGGAGAATCCTGCTCAGGATTCTGGGAGAATCCTGCTCAGGATTCTGGGAGAATCCTGCTCAGGATTCTGGGAGAATCCTGCTCAGGATTCTGGGAGAATCCTGCTCAGGATTCTGGGAGAACCCTGCTCAGGATTCTGGGAGAATCCTGCTCAGGATTCTGGGAGAATCCTGCTCAGGATTCTGGGAGAATCCTGCTCAGGATTCTGGGAGAATCCTGCTCAGGATTCTGGGAGAATCCTGCTCAGGATTCTGGGAGAATCCTGCTCAGGATTCTGGGAGAATCCTGCTCAGGATTCTGGGAGAATCCTGCTCAGGATTCTGGGAGAATCCTGCTCAGGATTCTGGGAGAATCCTGCTCAGGATTCTGGGAGAATCCTGCTCAGGATTCTGGGAGAATCCTGCTCAGGATTCTGGGAGAATCCTGCTCAGGATTCTGGGAGAATCCTGCTCAGGATTCTGGGAGAATCCTGCTCAGGATTCTGGGAGAATCCTGCTCAGGATTCTGGGAGAATCCTGCTCAGGATTCTGGGAGAATCCTGCTCAGGATTCTGGGAGAATCCTGCTCAGGATTCTGGGAGAATCCTGCTCAGGATTCTGGGAGAATCCTGCTCAGGATTCTGGGAGAATCCTGCTCAGGATTCTGGGAGAATCCTGCTCAGGATTCTGGGAGAATCCTGCTCAGGATTCTGGGAGAATCCTGCTCAGGATTCTGGGAGAATCCTGCTCGGGATTCTGGGAGAATCCTGCTCAGGATTGTGGGAGAATCCTGCTCATGATTGTGGGAGAATCCTGCTCATGATTGTGGGAGAATCCTGCTCAGGATTCTGGGAGAATCCTGCTCAGGATTCTGGGAGAATTCTGCTCAGGATTCTGGGAAAATCCTGCTCAGGATTCTGGGAGAATCCTGCTCAGGATTCTGGGAGAATCCTGCTCAGGATTGTGGGAGAATCCTGCTCAGGATTCTGGGAGAATCCTGCTCTGGATTCTGGGAGAATCCTGCTCAGGATTCTGGGTGAATCCTGCTCGGGATTCTGGGAGAATCCTGCTCAAGATTGTGGGAGAATCCTGCTCAGGATTCTGGGAGAACCCTGCTCAGGATTGTGGGAGAATCCTGCTCAGGATTGTGGGAGAATCCTGCTCAGGATTGTGGGAGAATCCTGCTCAGGATTCTGGGAGAATCCTGCTCAGGATTCTGGGAGAATCCTGCTCAGGATTCTGGGAGAATCCTGCTCAGGATTCTGGGAGAATCCTGCTCAGGATTCTGGGAGAATCCTGCTCAGGATTCTGGGAGAATCCTGCTCAGGATTCTGGGAGAATCCTGCTCAGGATTCTGGGAGAATCCTGCTCAGGATTCTGGGAGAATCCTGCTCAGGATTCTGGGAGAATCCTGCTCAGGATTCTGGGAGAATCCTGCTCAGGATTCTGGGAGAATCCTGCTCAGGATTCTGGGAGAATCCTGCTCAGGATTCTGGGAGAATCCTGCTCAGGATTCTGGGAGAATCCTGCTCAGGATTCTGGGAGAACCCTGCTCAGGATTCTGGGAGAATCCTGCTCAGGATTCTGGGAGAATCCTGCTCAGGATTCTGGGAGAATCCTGCTCAGGATTCTGGGAGAATCCTGCTCAGGATTCTGGGAGAATCCTGCTCAGGATTCTGGGAGAATCCTGCTCAGGATTCTGGGAGAATCCTGCTCAGGATTCTGGGAGAATCCTGCTCAGGATTCTGGGAGAATCCTGCTCAGGATTCTGGGAGAATCCTGCTCAGGATTCTGGGAGAATCCTGCTCAGGATTCTGGGAAAATCCTGCTCAGGATTCTGGGAGAATCCTGCTCAGGATTCTGGGAGAATCCTGCTCAGGATTCTGGGAGAATCCTGCTCAGGATTCTGGGAGAATCCTGCTCAGGATTCTGGGAGAATCCTGCTCAGGATTCTGGGAGAATCCTGCTCAGGATTCTGGGAGAATCCTGCTCAGGATTCTGGGAGAATCCTGCTCAGGATTCTGGGAGAATCCTGCTCAGGATTCTGGGAGAATCCTGCTCAGGATTCTGGGAGAATCCTGCTCAGGATTCTGGGAGAATCCTGCTCAGGATTCTGGGAGAATCCTGCTCAGGATTCTGGGAGAATCCTGCTCAGGATTCTGGGAGAATCCTGCTCAGGATTCTGGGAGAATCCTGCTCAGGATTCTGGGAGAATCCTGCTCAGGATTCTGGGAGAATCCTGCTCAGGATTCTGGGAGAATCCTGCTCAGGATTCTGGGAGAATCCTGCTCAGGATTCTGGGAGAATCCTGCTCAGGACTCTGGGAGAATCTTGCTCAGGATTCTGGGAGAATCCTGCTCAGGATTCTGGGAGAATCCTGCTCAGGATTCTGGGAGAATCCTGCTCAGGATTCTGGGAGAATCCTGCTCAGGATTCTGGGAGAATCCCGCTCTGGATTCTAGGAGAATCCATGTCAGGATTCCAGGAGAACCGGGATTCCTTCCGGAATTGCTTAAGATATTTGCTCCTGAATTCATTCAGGGATTTTACCAGGATTTCTGTAGGGATTTTTCCCGAGATTTAGAATTCCTCTTACTTATGATGCATTCAGGGATTTTCCCGCGATTCCGATACTTTTCCAGGAATTTTCCCCAATATCGCTCCACGATTTTTTCTTGGTACTCCTCTAAAGAATTGATTTTTTGTCAAGTAATCCACCAGAAATTACTTTACCCTACTTCTTACAGGATACCATTAGAGGTTATTTCTGGGAGTTTTCCGGTATTTGTCTTCAGAGAATTCTATCTGAGTTTCCTCACAAGATTCCGTCCGGAATTGCTTCCACAATCTTCCTCTAAAATCCTTCATTTTTGCCTTTCTCGTACAAAAAGGCTCGGAGGATCAAGTCGCATATACCAATCAACTCAGTTCGATGATTTGAGATGATGTATGTATGTGTGTATGTATGTATTAGGCCTGTCCAGCTTTTCAAAAATGTTCTCTGATTCTCAAGTCCGCCCCCATATTTTGATTGGCATCCTAAAAGAAGTAACTGGTCAAAATTTCAGCCAAATCCATTGAAATTAAGAGGTGCATCAAATCAATTTTGTGTTTTTCGACTATTTTTGAACTTCAAAAAATCATAACTACACTAAAACTTGTCAAAACTTAATTCTTTCAGCAGAAATTGAAAGCTATACTTGTTTGCTACAACTTCTCCGAACAACAAGTGCCAATAAAATTGAAGGAAACATGTGTAATTATCACATTTGTGATCAGAAAAACCTTAAAAAGTTGATTTTTTGATAGATTTCGTTCTGGAACACCTCAATATACGTAATAAGTTTGATATTTTAAAACGGCATCATATTCTCTCATGTTTTTTGGTTATTTGTTTCTTTGACACCAATGCTGTAGGAGTTGAACAAAAAATATTAAAATTCGGGAAAGCCAAATGTGGCCTAAAAACTAGCTTTTTGGGGACAATCACGCTGTGGCGCGAAATTGTACTGAACGTAGTAGCTTTGCTTCCTAGTAGTTTGCCTTGGCTACCCCCTATCACGGGTGATAACAAACAAGCGTGATGACAGGTGTTGGCTATCATATCAGTGCTGACGCGATGCCACTTTTTGCGCGCCAAAGCGTGATTGCATCCGAAAAGCTACTTTTTAGGCCACATTTGGCTTTCACGAATTTTAGTAATTTTTGCTCAACTCCTACAGCATTGGTGTCAAAGAAGCAAATAACCAACAAACATTGGAGAATATGATGCCGTTTTGAAAAATCCAACTTATTACGTATATAAGGGTGTTCCAGAACAAAATCTATCAAAAAATCAACTTTTTAAGGTTTTTCTGATTACAAATGTGATAATTACACATGTTTCCTTCAACTTTATTGGCACATGATGTTCGGAGAAGTTGTTGCAAACAAGTATAGCTTTCAATTTCTGCCAAAAGAATTAAGTTTTGACAAGTTTTACTGTGGTTATGATTTTTTGAAGTTCAAAAATAGTCGAAAAACACAAAATTGATTTGATGCACCTCTTAATTTCAATTTATTTAGCTGAAATTTTGACCAGTTACTTCTTTTAGGATGCCAATCAAAATATGGGGGTGGACTTGAGAATCAGAGAACATTTTTGAAAAGCTGGACAGGCCTAGTATGTATGTCTGTGCGCAAAATAAGTTCACTGACTTTTAAGTTACTTCCCATTCCCATTGATTTTTCGTATTATAACTCGAATCGAACCGAAATTCTACCGCATTGTTTGCTATTAAAAAATGGTCCAGATCGGTCAAGGCGTTCCGGAGTTATGGGCATCGGCAGAACTGGCCGTATATAAAACTGAACCTAGAACCCCATCATGCGACACATCAAACTGCGGCGATTTTTCAAACCTTCAGTATGGTTGACGAGTTGTGTGCGGAAATCAACACTGGTGATCACAAATTCCGCGATGTCGGCCCAAAATTCAAGATGGCAGCCTAATATTTAAGATGGCGGCTGTTTAATGGTGTTTTAGGCTCTAAAACCATGTAACATGGATATATTTGGTATGGGAAAGAAGTCCAGAGTAAAAAATACGACCAAAATACCCAAGATGGCGGTATAAAATTCAAGATGGCGGCTCCAAATTCAAGATGGCGGCTGTTTAATGGTGTTTTAGGCTCTTAAACCATGCAAAATGGGTATATTTGGTATGGGGGAAGATGTCCGGAGTCCAAAAATACGACCGAAACATCCAAGATGGCGGTATTAAATCCAAAATGGCACCACCAAATTCAATATGGCTGCTGTTGAATGGTGTTTTAGGCTCAAAAAACATGCAATTTGAGTATATTTGATATGGGGAAGATGTCCGGAGTCCAAAAATTTCGACCAGCATATCCAAGATGGCGGCTCCAAATTAAAGATGGTGGCTATTTAATGGTGTTTTAGGCTCAAAAACTATGCAATATGGGTATATTTGGTATGGGGAAGAGTCTGGAGTCCAAAACTGACGACCAAAATATCCAAGATGGTGGTCTAAAATCTAAGATGGCGGTCTGAAATCGGCTGTTGTATGGTGTTTTAAGCTCTTAAACCATGCAAAGCAATATGAGCATATTTGGTGTGAAGATGTCCGGAGTCCAAAAATGTTAACCAAAATATCCAAGATGGCGGTATAAAATACAAGATGGTGGTTGTTGAATGGCTCTAAAACCATGCAATATGGGTATGTTTGGTATGAGGAAGATGTCTGGAGTCCGAAAATGGCGACCAGAATATTCAAGGAATGGCTCCAAATTCAAGATGGCGGCTCTTTAGTGGTGTTTTAGGTTCTTAAACCTTGAATATGAGTATATTTGGTATAGGAAGATTCCTGGAGTCCTAAAGTGGCGACCAGAGTATCCAAGATGGCGGTCTAAAATCCAAGATGGATGCTCCAAATTCAATGCGGCTTTTTAATGGTGTTTTGGCCTCTAAAGCCATGCAATATGGGTATATTTGGTAAAGGGAAGAAGTCTGGATTCCAAAAATGGCGACCAGAATATCCAATATGGCATCACAAAATTCAACATGGCGGCTGTCAAAGGTTCCAAAATCATGAAATATTTATATATTTGATATGAAGCAAATGTCCGATTCGGAGTCCAAAACTTACGAACAAAATATCCAATATGGAGGTCTAAAATCCAAGATGGCGGCTCCAAGTTCAAGATGGCGGTTGTTTAATGTATTTTCAGGCTCTAAAGCCATGCAGTATGGATATATTTGGTATGAGAAAGAAGTCTAGGGTCCAAAAATGGCGACCAGAAAACTAATGCCTATCTACGTTGCAAGACCATAAAACTCTAATTTCAAACAATCCTCATTCACAGCCAAATATGAAGACGCGTACGATAGTCCATACCTGTGGCTGTGGCTTCTAAGCCAGATCGTATCGTCCGTGTACGCCTACACCTGGGACATCAAAATGGATTGGGGCTTGTTCGATAAGAATGCCGGCGAAAATACCTTCCTCCGAGAGGAAATCGTTTACTCAACTCCTGTAAGATATTCGCTGTATTTCTCCTACTAGTTCTATCATTGTAATACCCTCTATCCTCTTGTAGTTCTTCTACTACTTTGCCATCATCGAGGACTTGTTCCTTCGGTTCGTGTGGGGCATATCGTACGCATTGACGGAGAACAAAATCGTTTCCGGTGATCTGATGACGTCGGTTCTAGCTCCGCTCGAGGTGTTCCGTCGTTTCGTGTGGAACTTCTTCCGTCTGGAGAACGAACATCTCAACAACTGCGGTAAGTTCCGTGCCGTTCGGGACATTTCCATTGCGCCGATCGACTCGAACGATCAAATCATCATCCTCAAGATGATGGACGACGAAGATGGTGTCATCAATAGGTGAGTTTGTCGGGGAAATTCTTTCGATTCGATCTTATGTATCTTATTGTCAACCGTAGGGACACCAAACACAACCGAGCCAAGCACAAAAAGACCAAAGAGGACAAAAAGCCACTGCTGCCAGCGTTCAAGGGGTCCCTGCAGGACCTCGCCGTGGACGTGAACAGCACCAAAAAGCTCTGAGAGGCCAAGCTGCTCAATTTTTAGGAGAAAGAATGTACAAAGCTGTACTTACCCGTCGTAGCCAAAATATTCTGTTTTATCCACATTAGGTAGTGTACGAGACCGAGACCCCTCCTCAACTGCGTAGGATCCACTTAGCCGTGGTAGGATGACCTAGAAGAGCCCCCGATTCCCACATTCCTCAAGCGTAGAGCAGACTTTGAGATTATCGCTTGCTAGAAAGCATAAACCGAATGTGTGTGAGAGTGTGCGTTTGTTGTTGACCATATTTTTTTAAGGAACATTCACGATTAGGCTTGTAGGTAAGAAACGAAAGTTATGCCTTATGAAGAAATTTAGGTACTTCCATTTTATCCTTTCGTATGAGAAAACAGAATAAACTGATCGAGATGGAAACGATGCAATAACGTAGGGTTAACCATGAAAGTGAAAGCAAATTCGGAAAACAGGTTGATTTTTGCTAGATAGTGAACAGAACACGTTTTAATAAAAAGCCATATTCAGCGAACAGTGCGCAGTAGAAAGCTCATCGTCATATCGATTTAGTTTGTGGCAGTATTACTTAACACCCTGTTACAGTTAGTTTTATCCACGCTTCAAATAAAAAGGTAACAGTTTTAGCTTATTTTACAAATGTGATGATTTTGTATTATGTCCAGGAAAAGTTTAGTTACAAGTCTGGTGCATTTCACTACATTTGATTCAAATTAGAATCCCACGAGAGAAAACCACCGAATCCGAAGAAAAAAAAAACATATGTTCAATGTGCACTAGATTCTTTCAGTTGTTGATTGAATTGCTTCCCAAATAACATCGATCGATTAAAAAAAAAAGATACTCGTTTGAATGTGCTAAAATCGCCTGAAGTGGAACAAATTTGTGATTTCATTCCAATAAATATACGAACTATTTTTACTACAACAGTGTGTTTGAATATTACTTATTTCGATAAAAGACCATTGTACATACATCACATGCGTTTCCTCAACATTACATTCAAATGTCTTAATACATTCCTTTGTTAACTACTGAGAGTTATGCAAATAAATATGAGAGTGACATTTGGTCCAGTGTACGATTACGGGTGACAGCGACGTCAACAACAAACGGAAGAACATGAAAAATATAATCGTTACGAATAACGAAGCTGATCATGTGCGGAGAATCGAGTTGAGAAGAGGAATTCAGCAAAAGAGGAGTTGACGTGTCTGTGGTGGCCGAAAATCTCTTCGCCGTCCATTTTCTTCCCGGAACAAATCTGCAGCACGTCCGATAGCTTCGAAGTTAGTTTTCTGAATCGGACGTGCTGCAGATTTGTTTCGGGAAGAAAATGGACGGCGAAGAGATTTTCGGTCACCACAATGGCGGAGTCAACGCTCCCGCGAAGTAAGTATAGATTTATTTTGGAATTTACTGATGTAACGAGGTGTGCGGAATAATTAACTTAATTAAATAATTAGCAAAAGCAATGGAAAGTGTTTCGAGCGGTGGTGATTAGGCTGGAATAGATTTACCAGTACGCTCATCATGACGCAGGCCAAGAATTGAAAAAAAAGTGGTGTTGAGTAGGCTGGTTAAGTTAAACCAGTAGGCTCAACCTGGCACTGAAAAGTGGTGGTGAGTAGGCTGGAATTTATTTTCCAGTAGGCTCATCATGACACAAGCCAAAAATTGCTTCGGAGGTTTTAAGCAGACGTTTTAAGTTTTATCGCTAGCAGGCGTAACACAACGCATACTAGTTTAATGATAGTCAGCAATGAGAAATTCGTAAATTTTATTAATTGAATGAATTGAAGGAAACCAGTTTAAAGAACCGTTATTTTCGTTCTAGGAAATCGACTTCGAAGAAAAAGAAGCAATTGGAAGGATCGGCTGATCGGATCGGATCTGATCAAACGGGAATACCGAAGAAGAAAAGCAAGAAGAATGTTGCACACGAAGTCCAACGTTCGAAAATCGCGTCACACACTGCTGACTCGGCTCCAGGAAAACTGGAAGCCCAGAAGAAGAAAAGTAAGAAGGCATAGCAGCAGGAATCCTATGATATGAGGACAATGGCGAAGGAACTGGAAGCTGAAAAATCTTTGACTGCCGAGCTGCGTAATGAACTGGAGAAAATTCGCAAGGAGAAAGAGCAACTTGAAACTCTAGCCAGGCCAACATCTACGTCTACCAACGAGGTGCAAAACCAGAGTATGAGCAGTCTGGGTGAACACTTCAGGCCCCACAGCACTCAACGGATGGCTTCAGCTTCGCTCGAGGACTCGTGGTTTATGTCGTCTATAAACCAATTGTCCATTTCTTCCGTTAATGTACCAGAATGCAAACCCCTCGGTGATGATGGAGAGATACATCGATATGCATTCGAGCAATGGAAGGATTTGCTGGTAGACTCGATGCAACTAGCTGGTATCGTCGATGAAGCAACGCAATTTATGATCTTCAAGGTCAAGGCAGGCATTCGGCTGTTGGACATATACAAGAACACTAAATCTGATGATAGTTCGCCGGATGCCGTATTGCTGCCGTTTTCGAATGCGATGCACCGGCTGAAAACCTACTTTAGCTCTGGTTCGGATGTAATGCTGCAACGGCGTAAACTGGCTCTCTTGTTCCAGAAGCAAGGGGAATCGGACTCAGCTTACATAACCAAGGTGGGAGCCATAGCCCGAATGTGTGAATACAGTTCGGATGGGGAATCAGAAGCAATACTGAGTACCGTTTCAACCCATGCAAGATGTAAGGAGGTTCGGACTGATGCCCTCAAATTGTTGCATCGCAAAGGGTCGTTCACCGAATTGATTGATAAAGTGCGAGAGATTGAGTGCATCCAACTCAGTGAACAGTTCTTCAAGGAAAGACACGAGCCAGCAGAACAGGTAACTATCGCGCCCGTGAGCGCTGATTTTCCGTTGTCTGGTCAACAGTTCCGTGGACAAAACTACGGACGCTTTGGCTTCCGTCACCGTGGTTATTCGAGGCGTCCCTACAATCGTTCCGGAAATCATCGGTTTCTAGTAAAGCAGAGACCGGCTCAGCAGGCATGTTGGAGATGTACTAGTAGTACCCACGAACCATCTTATTGCCACGCCGTTGATAAAGTGTGCCGGAACTGCGGACAGAAGGGTCACATTCGAGGCCTACTTGTTCATATCCGAAGACAGGCCCGTGTATCTGGAGAAATTCTATGTGGTGCGAGAGCTTAGGTCCCTCCTGAGCAGGACAACGGCGACAAGATACAGTGTGCTTATGCTGGGGATCAAGGTTCCGGTAACGACTGCGGACGATTCTACTATATCGTTTCTCTCAGGCGAAATCGCAGCGATCAATACGAATGAGGCCTTCCCCAAATTCAATATTCCGCCGGTGATGATTTCATATGACAGATCAAGACCACCCTGCAGGAACATCTATCTGAGCATTCCGCAGGCAGTAAAACCATTAGTCGACGAACGCCTGCAGCAGCTTGTGAATGCCAATATTATCGAGAAGGTGACGGATGCAATGGACACTTCGTTCTGTTCATCTATGATCGTAGTACCGAAAGGTAAACACGATATCCGACTCGTAATTGACCTGAGAGGACCGAACAAGTATATATACCGAACCCCATTCAGCATGCCGACGTTGGAAAGCATAGTTGCAGATTTAAACGGCGCAACGTGGTTTTCCACGATTGATTTGAAAAATGCGTTTTTTCATGTCGAACTTGACGTTGAATCACGACACTTGACGATTTTTTTCACGGAGTTTGGGATGTTCCGCTGCGTACGGCTACCATTCGGGTTGTGCAATGCACCTGACGTATTTCAAGAGGTACTGCAACGGAGAATACTCGGTGGATGCAAGGGAATCAAGGTCTACCTCGATGACGTGCTGGTTCATGGAAAAACTAAGGAGGAACATGATGCCAACCTTTCTGAAGCACTTGCACGTTTGAAGGAGCATAACGTGATGTTGAATGAAGCAAAATGTGTCTTTGGTACCCAATCAGTACAATTCCTGGGATTCGTTCTTACCCCTGAAGGGTGGAAAATTGATTCAGAAAACTAACTTCGAAGCTATCGGACGTGCTGCAGATTTGTTCCGGGAAGAAAATGGACGGCGAAGAGATTTTCGGTCACCACAGTGTCCAAAGCAGTAGATCAGATGTTCACCATCCGCCAGGTGTTGCAGAAATGCCGCGAATACAACGTACCCAAAAGTCACTTGTTCATCGATTTCAAATCGGCGTATGATACAATCGATCGAGACCAGCTATGGCAGATTATGCACGAATACGAATTCCCGGATAAATTGATACGATTGATCAATGCGACGATGGATCGAGTGATGTTCGTAGTTCGAGTATCAGGGACACTCTCGAGTCCCTTCGAATCTCGTAGAGGCTTACGGCAAGGTGATGGTCTTTCGTGCTTGCTGTTCAACATTGCTTTAGAGGGTGTAGGGGATTGTGGAGCAAGATGGCCACCCTAAGCTTAGGCGCCTTGGGAGCATATACTTTCATTAGAACATGGCTATTTAACACTCATCCCCTTTGTTTCATGTTTTTTCTATCTTCTTAACACAAAAAAAAAACATTTTATTTTGCAGTACAAATGCAAAATGAATTCATTTGAAAAATGCTACTTTCGACATAGAATTTTTGCCATATGGGGCAGGATGGCCACCCCATCGGGGCAAGACTGCCACAGAACTAAATTTATACAATTAGTTTGCTTCAATTCCTAAACAACGTTCAATAAACCAAGGTCGAATCATCCGCAACGCTTTGTTATTAGCGTAACTAGGATTTTTTTCCTGGAGGGGGAATTTTAAGCGGGATGGGATGTGAATATGCAAATCGGTATTGTAGTTTTGAGGAATCAAAATGACTGTTTTAGATTTGTTCATAGTTTCGTAAACTATATGAGTACGAACAATTCTTCCAAGATTTTTTTTTCCATAGCTTGCTTCCAGGTATTCGCTAAGAAAGCTCTCCTGAGATTTCATAAAGAGTTCCTCATGGGGTTGCTGCCGGGATTCCTCATCGGGTTTCTTCAGAAATTACTTCAAGAGTTCCTCCAGGGATTCACCGGAAATTTCTTCTGTTATTCTTTCAAAAACGAATTACGGGATTATTTTGAAAAAATCCTGCAAGAACTCTTGTTGGGATTCTTTTTTCCTTCGGAAATTCCTCCCGGATTTTTTTTTAAATTATTCCAGGTATTCCTCCTGGCATTCCTCTAGGATTTCATTCAGGCATTTCTCCAGGGACTCCTGCAAGAGTTCTACCAAGAATTTCTTCAGGAATTACCCCAGGTATTTCCTCAGGAATTCCTCCGGGAATTTATTCAAGAATGGATCCAGGATTTTGTATTAATGTGTATTTTAACTTAAACGCTAATTCTACACTTAATGGATCCAGGAATTCTTCCATGAATTATTCCGAAATTTCTTCCAGGGTTTCCTCCAATAATTAATCCAGGTATTTCTTCTCTAGGGTTTCCTCTACACATTCCTCTAGGATTTATTTCATGGATCCCTCCAGAACTTCCACCGATGATTCCTGCAGTAATTCCTTCAGAAAATCTTTCTGGGATTCCTCCTGGAATTCCTCAAGAAATTCATCTGGAAATTTCTCCTGGAACTCCACCAGAAATTACTTTCCAAATTCCTCTAAAAAATTCTCCAGGAATTCCTTCAGAAATTTCACCATGGATTCTTTCCAGAATTCCTCTAGAGATTCTTCCAGGAATTCATTCAGGGATTCCTCAAGGTATTCATTTAGGGATTCCTCCTGGAGTTCTTTCATGAATAGTTCCACGGGATTTCCCCAACATTTCCTATAGAGATTTGTCCAGGAATTCCTCCTGAGGTTCCTTCAGAAATTGTTTCGGGGATTCCTCCAGGTTACTTTCCAAGAATTACCCCAGGGATTATTCCAAGTAATTCTCTAGAAATTCCTCTAAGGATGCCTCCAGGAATTCCTCAAGAGGTTTCTTAAGAATTACTCCAAGAATCTCTTCATAAAGTGCTCCAGGAATTGATCCAGGAATTCCTTCAGAAATTACTACCGCAATTCCTCCTGCAATTCCTCCAAAAATTCCTCTGGAAATTCCTCTAGAAATTTCTCTTGGAATTTCTTCAGAAATTCCTCCAGTTATTGCTTACAGAATTTTTCTCGAGATTCCTCCAGGAATTCATACAAGAATTCCTTCAGGAATTCTTTCAGGCATAGTTCCACGGAATTTCCCCAAAAAATCCTTTACAAATTTATCCAGGAATTCTTCCTGGGGCTCCTCAAGAAATTTGTCCAGAACTTTCCAGGCATTCCTCCTGAGGTTCCTCCAGAAACTGCTTCAGGGATTCCTCCAGGGATTTTTCCAAGAGTTTTTCCAGGGATTCTTCCAATAATTTCTCTATAAATTTTTCTAAGGATTCTTCTAGGAATTTTCCAAGAGATTTCTCCAGAAATTTCTTCTGGGAGTTTCTCCATGGACTCATCCCGGGATTTCTCTAGGAATTCATCTAGAGATTGCTGCGGGAGTTCTTCTAGAGGTCCCTCTCAGAATTCTTCTAAAACCACCACCAGGAATTCATCTAGGAATTTATCCAGAGACTGCTCCAGGCATTAGTCCAGGATAGAGGGTCTTGCCCGGAATTTCCCGGGACAAAAATCCCGGGATCTAAAAAATCCCGAATCCCGGGATATTGTTTTCGAAAATCCCGGGATTTCCAGAAAATTTAAAAAAAAAGAATATTGTTTTCTACTAAAATATAACTGTTCTCTCTAAATCTTTTTACCAATATTTCCAATTTTTTTTCATTAGATTCTATACTATCTAGTAGGCAGTGTTGGTAAAATCACACTCAAAGCACATTCATGAACCGCTCCTGCGTGAGCAAACTCGCGCGCGATTCTGAATCATTTTCTCACGCGCGAGATTTTCATGCAAAATCTCGCTCTCGTGAGTCAAGCGGCGAAATCTCGTTCGCTTGAAAAACGAATCCAAATCAATTTGAACGACATCCAATGTTGTTGTACGATAGGTTTACTTTTGTTCTATCATATAATCCTAAAAACATCGAAGTAAGTAATAAGAATGCTAAGAAATAAAGCAATGAGTGAAATCGCGAGTCAACTCATGCATGATTTTTTCGGCGGTGAGTTTGGCGAGTCAAGAATCGCGCGTGAAACAACTCAAGCATGAGATTTGAGAATTTGAGTTTTTACCAACACTGCTAGTAGGTCTAATGGCCATATTTTCTAAGGACTTTTCGGCAAAATATCAGAATGTGAATTCTGAAGATTTATTTAGTTTATTTTTAAGTTGTTTTGGTAATATCCTTATAATTTATGACCCTTTTTGCAATATTTTTTAGTAGCACAGCTATTACTGACATATTTCTTCAGCAAACTTGATGCTAGATGAAGCTAGATTCCTGATTCAGAAGTATTACATATATTTTTCAGATGTTCCAAGAGAAATACCTTAATCTATATATGGTTCAGGATATGGGCGGTGACGCATTTTCTACAGAATTACGGCGACAAGTGGCCCAAATAATTCTTGGTGGTATCATTCGAAGACCTTTTGAAGGCTTATAAGTCAAGAGAGTTGGTAAAAAGTTTCTAAAGCAACTTCTATAGGACTATATTACGTAATTTCTGAAATATGCCGTGAAGTTATTTTTGATGGAATTATTTAAAAAAGGGGATTCAATAGTCTGGATATGAGTCCATAAAGAAATTTCAAGTGAACATTTTGACAAAAAACCTAGATTTTATACAGATCAAAATATCATCGTGTTAACCATACCGCATGCGATTGTAAAAATGTTTTTTTTTTTGCTATGAAAGTTTCTATTTATAATTGTAAAAAACCTGATATGCCCAATTGGCATTCATAGCAAAAACATCTGCAGAGGCTGCTGAAAGTTGTGGTTTTGTCAAAAATAGCGATAAAAGTATCAGTGGAATTTCTAGATGGAGTTGTCGAAGTCGTTTGAAAACCAAGAACATCCTGGATGATTATAGGCGTCAACGATTTTATAATAACCTCGAGAAGCTGCCAATAGAAATTTTAAAATCACTTTTCCAAGATGTTCCACCAATCGCCGCCAAAGAAATTCTTAAATTTATTACCAGAAATTACATAAAGAAAGAACTCATGGATTTATTTAACAATTTCTTTATGAATTCTGTTGAGTCTCTCGAAATAAACAGACGACTTGGGTAAGTGTGCCCATCGTTGTGGTACTAAGGTAAATTCATTTTAAAAACAATGATCGTACCATCTAATGAAGGGTTGCAAAACGTTAGTTGGTAGTTTTCTATCCAAATTTGCTTGGAAAAATATAAAAACTATTGTTTCTCTCTGTTTTCGATCATAAATCGTTTACCACAACACATTAGGCACACTGTTCCTATTATGGAGGTAAAATTTAATTTTGGTTCCTATTGTTGCGGTATCCCATTGAAATCATATGGGATACCGCAACATTAGGAACACTACCGCAACAATAGGAACACAGCAGCAAAAAATTTAAGGAAAATATTTTTTTAAAATAGGTTTTTGGGCAAATCTTAAGCACACAAATGGTGCAATCTCATAATTTAAGCATAATACATCTATTAAAAATGCCTTTTGGTAACATTTCAGTCGAAAAAGTGCTCAATAGGCTCCTAAAGTCCTATCGGGATTCTTGTTTTAAACCACAATATATGGTTCAAGAGTACATATTTACTCAATTTTTGACGTTTTTATTAACCGTAGTTGAAAATATATAATTTTTATTTTTTTTAGCCTTTTGTCTCGTCCCTAGCTTATAACACATACTTTGAGTGATTTTTTTTCACCGTGTATGTCAGATACACGCTAAGATCAGTTTACCTATTTTTCTAAAATATGGGTAAATTTTATTCAAATTTGCGTAAACTTTACGCAAATATGGGTAAATAAAACTCATATTTTGGAAAAGTGCACAACCTCATTTATAGGTAATATTAACCCATATTTGGGTTACAATTACTCATATGTGTGTCCACATTACCCATATTTGAGTTTTGTTAACCTATATTTGAGTATCATTTACGCATATTTGCGGTTGTGCACTTTTTGGAAAAAAGGTAAACTGATCTAAGCGTGTAGGAACATTTTCGAAATCCCAGTGCGAAAAATGTCGAGCTCAGTCACACAAGGTTGACCTCAAATGTCAAAGTAGAAATATTTACCATTTTACTTATTTCGAATTTTCTCATTTTTCCTTTGTTTTTCAAGTTCGAGTAAAGTACAATTCCGATTAGAACACCATGCTTGATTGCATTATTCAATATAAGCGAGATTTCGTCTTTAATTTTAGGACCCTATTGCCACTACCGCAACATTAGGTACTACCACAACGAAGGGAACAATTACCCTAGCAATGATTTAAAATAATCCGATGACAATTTTTATTGTAATTCCATCAAGATTTTTTTCATGCTTTGCTTGCTTAAAT
Source organism: Aedes albopictus (assembly GCF_035046485.1). NCBI lineage: Eukaryota > Metazoa > Arthropoda > Insecta > Diptera > Culicidae > Aedes > Aedes albopictus. The sequence continues at coordinate 5,294,767 of NC_085136.1, read as the reverse complement.
GTATCAAGGTTATTCCGTGTTTTTCAAGAAATTTCCTAATCAATCTCTTTACAAGTTCTGTTAAAACTTCAATCTGACAAACGAAGCATGATAGTTGAAGATAACTTATCCCAGAAGAAGATGTCCACTTCATTATACAATTTTCAAACATCCTTGTCAATTCATTTCGGATTGAAAAGATGGCCTAATATTCTTATTCATTTTCATACTCATGTAACCATGGCCCCCGTGGGCTCCCTGTGAAAAATAAATAAATCCCAGTTACGCTAATGTCTAAATCAAAAAAGTTTTAATAGGAAAAATATTGGACATTTTTGTTGCCAAAAAAAAGTTCTAGGATTCGTGCCATACATTTTTTTCTTCGGTTTTTGGGAAATTTGATTTTTTTTGCCGGGATCCCGGGAAATCCCGGGATTTGAAAATAAAAATCTCGAATACGCGGATTGTTTTCGGTCCGGGAAACAAGACCCTCTAGTCCTGGAATTTCTTCAGGGATTCTTCAAGGAAATTCTCCAGGGTTACCTCCATGGATTTCTTAACCCTTTATAAGGCCGAGAAAACTAGAAGAGTTGTCAACGCATGCTATTATGGAAATGATTATATACATGATTACATGTACAAAACAATTGTTGTTTGAAAGAAACTCAAAAATCTAGGTGGCAATATAGTTGCCACTGCCCGTTCAGCCCAAAAACGCTGGTGGCAATATACTTGCCACTGCCTGTTTACCCCAAAAACGAGCTTTTCAGGTGCCACTGCCCGTTTAGGCCACCAGCGCTGGTGGCAATATTCTTGCCACTGCCCGTTTAGGGTACTTTTCTTCCTTTGACTTTGACGAAAAGCCGGAAAAGAGATTTTAGAGTGGATTAGGGCTTAACCCATAATATAAACTGTGTAGTTCAGCTCATGTCAACCCATAATTTGATTATTTCTTAAAATATTTACCAAATATATAATTTTACAATAAGTTTGAGCTAATTTTCTTCACGCGGTCAAATTTAGCCATTTTTGAGACTACAAATGGCTCCCAAATTGTTGTTAAAGCTTTGTTTAGCACCAAAAAAAATACCAGGCGTTGGTAGTAATCCCAATTCTGCTAAAACCAAAAAAAAAAGTTCGAAATAAATTGTTATGAAACAGAAAAAAATACCAACAGTAGGTGGCAATATAGTTGCCACTGCCTTATAAAGGGTTAAGGAATTTTTCGAGATATTTCTCCAGGAATTGATACAGGCATGTCTCCAGGAATTTATCCAGGGATACCTCCAGCCATTCTTCCAGGATTCCTTCAGAAATTACTACACAGAAAAAAAATAATGAGATTTACACGTCATGTAAATTTTATTTTAGTCATGTAAATTTATTGTTATGATGGTTTACATAAAATATCATGTAAATTTGCGTTATATGTCATGTAAATACTCAGATTCATGCTGAATTACATGACATATAATGGAAGTTTACATGATATTTCATGACTTTTACATGATATGTCATGTAAACTTCAGTGATATCCCACGCTCCAATTACACAAGTTTACAAAATAAAACGAAAGTCGTGAACTTCTGTCAACGACCACAAGCACAATTTAGTGCTGATTTCGAAACCGACCTTCACAAAAATTTAAGTAGAACAGTTTTTGAGTTTTAGCTCAATATCGAGTTTTGCAACTTTTCAAAATATGTTATTAACTAAAATTCAAATATCTTGCATTTTGTTCAACCAATTTTAAATCTTTTTCCATAAATTAAAAGCTGAATACAATACTATTCGATCATTTGAATCCAGGTTTTGCGTCAGATTGATGAAATTCAAGATATTGGCGAGTTTTAGGGACGATCTTCTTAAATTTTAGCAAAATTCCTATTTTTTTTTGAAGAAATGTATTTTTTTTTCAATAAGAAAAAACTAACTTAAAAATTCTTTTTCGACGTTTATTTGACATATCATATGTAGGCGAGTTACAGTAAAAATTTTAGCTCAATCGGAGCATTGATTACGGAGAATGACATGTTTAAAGTGAGCGACTTTGCTTAAAAATAGAACAAAAATCGATTTCATATCATCAACCTTGTATGGAAAGTCGAAAAAAATTCCGCTCTACTGTAATTTTTTTCTTTCGCGTTTTCGAACTCATGGCATGATTCTACACCAAAAATGATCATCAGCTTACCGAGTTCAAAAATGCTGTAAACTAGTGTTATGTGCATCATATGTCCCAGAATTTTACACTCATTTTTCGATCTGTATAACGCAATTTCTCCAAGAATTTATCTACAAAATCCTCCAGAAATTCATAAAGAAATTCCCCCAAGAATTCCTCCCGGAGTTAATCAAAGAATTATTCCCACAATCCTTCCTGGGATTCCTGCATGAATTCCTCCTAAGATTCGTCTAGGAATTCCTTCAAATATTTTTTCAGGAATCCGCCAGGAAATCCTCAAGGGATTCATTTAAAAATTTCCCCAGAAATTCTTTCTGGAATTTATTCAAGTATTATTCCAGGTATTTCTCCTGGCATACCTCAGGGAATTTATTCAGGAATAGATACCCATCAGGAAATACTCATCAAAGAATTCCTGGAAATAGGCTCCTAAAGTCCTATCGGGATTCTTGTTTTAAACCACAATATATGGTTCAAGAGTACATATTTACTCAATTTCTGACGTTTTTATTAACCTTAGTTGAAAATATATAATTTTTATTTTTTAGCCTTTTGTCTCGTCCCTAGCTTATAACACATACTTTGAGTGATTTTTTTTCACCGTGTATGTCAGATAGGAACATTTTCGAAATCCCAGTGCGAAAAATGTCGAGCTCAGTCACACAAGGTTGACCTCAAATGTCAAAGTAGAACTATTTACCATTTTACTTATTTCGAATTTTCTCATTTTTCCTTTGTTTTTCAAGTTCGAGTAAAGTACAATTCCGATTAGAACACCATGCTTGATCGCATTATTCAATATAAGCGAGATTTCGTCTTTAATTTTAGGACCCTATTATCATTTAGATTTAATTTCTCAGCGATTTAAAAAAGAAGATGTATTGCTATTTATATAATTCTGGTTGTTATATTGCCAAACAAAACTTATTAATTACATAGACCATTTTGAACAATGATCATGTAAAGAGTGACAAGTTGAGAATAGTCTCCAATAAATATTATGCCAAGTAAATGTCTATTTCTAATTTCCATATATAATGTCTTGACAAATTTTGGGGGGGGCTGGCCCCCAGGCCCCCCTCTAGTTACGCCAAGGCGCTTTGTCTACAGAGGGTGTGGTGTTTGCCAACATTTTCTTTATGATACTGTTTGAAATAAAATTGATAGGAATTTCTTTGAAAAAGTTCTATGATTTGGCCCATTTTTTCAACAAACTTGTTTCCCTCGAAACAATAGGGTCCTAAAATTAAAGACGAAATCTCGCTTATATTGAATAATGCGATCAAGCATGGTGTTCTAATCGGAATTGTACTTTACTCGAACTTGAAAAACAAAGGAAAAATGAGAAAATTCGAAATAAGTAAAATGGTAAATAGTTCTACTTTGACATTTGAGGTCAACCTTGTGTGACTGAGCTCGACATTTTTCGCACTGGGATTTCGAAAATGTTCCTATCTGACATACACGGTGAAAAAAAACCACTCAAAGTATGTGTTATAAGCTAGGGACGAGACAAAAGGCTAAAAAATAAAAATTATATATTTTCAACTAAGGTTAATAAAAACGTCAGAAATTGAGTAAATATGTACTCTTGAACCATATATTGTGGTTTAAAACAAGAATCCCGATAGGACTTTAGGAGCCTATTCATCTGTAGATACATTACTACTCTTTTCTTGCATTATACTGTAATTCAACGTCTTGTAACAAATTCTCTTATGGTCTAGCCACAGACAAACAGACGTAAAACTATTAAGTGAGGTATCATCTCCATCGCAGTTAATTTTAACTGCTCCAACTAATATGAAAAAGCAATTTTCTGTGTTTTTGCAGTATCTCTTAACATCATATTATGTTTCCAGCTCAAAACCGAATTAGCGACATTTTTTCTTTTCCTTGCGCTGCTTTTGCCTTGCGTTAAACACAATGTCGGAAGTGGGGCGCTGTATTCTACACCTGGTATTCTATACAGCGCCCCACTTCCGACATAGTGTATAACGCAAGGCAAAAGCAGCGGAAGTAAAAGAAAAAATGTCGCTAATTCGGTTTTGAACTGGAAACACAATAAACAGTTTTGAGGCTGCTTTAGATTGGTTTTTGGATGGCGACATAGACCTTACCACAGGTGGCCATCTTGCCCCGAATGATTACGATACGTTTATTTTTTTTATATGACATAATTAATTTAAAACATTGAAATTTCATTGTCGAGGTTTAACAACAGTCACATAGACACCATTACAAATTAAAAATATTTTTTAAAACGATGTTATTTCATTACTAATCCTTAAAATCAGATGACCTAATACTATAGTATATTATATAAGAAAACACTGTTTTTGAACATTCAAACTTCAAACATTATTTTATAGCAGATTTTTCAAACTAATAATAACTTTTTCGCATATTATAAACATGAAGCATTGTGTATAATCACAACCCATAGAGGTAATCACGTTCAAATGTATGCGTGCCTTTTTTGTAGATGTAGTTGTGAAACTGCGAGGAAAATATTTGCACTCTTGCCCCGGACGTTAGTTTTATCATTATTTACCCGTTTTACCCAATTCGATTGGGTAATATTTGCATATGCAATCTGAATAGCCTTTCAATCGGCGTGCACTTTTGTGTGAGGAAAAACTTGCGCTAGTGTTCGTGTGTTGAAATGTCACTAATCTCTATGCAGAAAATATTTTTGTGTTGCGAATTAATGCTTAAAACACACGGTGGTCATCTTGCCCCACACGCTAACCCCCAATTACCCAGATTGGTGTCAAAGCGACCCAGATTGAGCAAAACTGCAGTTACTCTAATCTGAGTAAAGGCACCTTTACTCAAATCTGGGTTACCGATGTTGGTGGCAAAATCTGGGTAAACGGTACCCAGCTCCTCCGGGGCCATGATTTTGTTAGTTTATTTCCAATTTAGATTTAAAATAAAAAGCTCCCAATTCCCAAGTATTGCTAACTTACCTGATGCAGGAAAACAATAATATCACTATTTCCCGTCTTTTGTTAGCATATTTTTCGTGAAAATGTCGAAAACATTCTCAATTTGCACACGCTAACCTGAAACTACCCATCGGCTGGGTCGATTCTACCCGGATTTTCATGTTGTTAGTAGTTGTCAAAATACGGGTAACCCGAAAACCCAGATTTGTTGAATCAGGGTAAAGATCTGGGTAACCGGCACTTTGTCACTTTGCGGCATGAAGGCATGGCGGCGGTCAAGGAGAACGCTGCAAATTGAGAATGTTTTCGACATTTTCACGAAAAATATGCTAACAAAAGACGGGAAATAGTGATATTATTGTTTTCCTGCATCAGGTAAGTTAGCAATACTTGGAAATTGGGAGCTTTTTATTTTAAATCTAAATTGGAAATAAACTAACAAAATCATGGCCCTGGAGGAGCTGGGTACCGTTTACCCAGATTTTGCCACCAACATCGGTAACCCAGATTTGAGTAAAGGTGCCTTTACTCAGATTAGAGTAACTGCAGTTTTGCTCAATCTGGGTCGCTTTGACACCAATCTGGGTAATTGGGGGTTAGCGTGCAGCGTTCTCCTTGACCGCCGCCATGCCTTCATGCCGCAAAGTGACAAAGTGCCGGTTACCCAGATCTTTACCCTGATTCAACAAATCTGGGTTTTCGGGTTACCCGTATTTTGACAACTACTAACAACATGAAAATCCGGGTAGAATCGACCCAGCCGATGGGTAGTTTCAGGTTAGCGTGCACAAACCCCTAATTAGGAGAGCGGGGATAAACACGAGTGGAACGACGTGAATAATTTTTATAAGCAACTAGCTGTCCCGGCAAACTTTGTCTTGCCGGTTGTTTGACAACTGTTGAAGTCATTCTTGCACCGCACTCTAGATTGGTTTCATTTCGATCGTGTTGATTTTCTTCCCAGCTCATGAAAAATCAGAACTATTTCGATTTTTTTTACTTTCTCATTTGATTTTTGTATCTTTTTATACTTATAAACACAGCCACCATGAATACGAATCGAACCGTGGAAGAGTCAAGCTGATCGGTTCATCCGTTCTTGAGTTTTGTTGCCTCAAAGGAACTTCAAACTTATTTTTATATATATAGATATCGACGAATAAACGTAATTTTTTATACAAAAAAAATAGATCCATTGAGACCAAAGACATGGTTTCTTAAAGTAAGGGTGCTATCATCCGAACACGCTGTAGACTGTTTCAACTGTCGCCATGAGACAGAATTTCTTATCAAAGAATCTCATCAAAGAAATTGAATTCGCCAACACTTCAACACATTTGGTTTTCATTCGGATGATAATTTCTTTGAGTGCTTTTGAAACAAATTTTGTTCTGATAAAGCGCGGCTCGTTTCTGCCGATGAAA
>NC_085136.1:5283518-5288205 GCF_035046485.1 Aedes albopictus | reverse complement strand
TCGCGTCTTGGGTGGTAGTTTAGGGAGTTGGAGTTTAGTCTGCCTTTCGTCGCGGTCGGTTTAGGGATGAGTTTGATGTAGATGAGGAGCGAGTTTTCCAGTATGGGACAATCGTTGTTCATGATCGAGCTACCTTGTCTTACCCATCCACTCTAGAAATAGGTCCAAGGGTTACCCACGAAGTGCTATCCGAAACGTCCCTTGAGAGTGAGAGTTACGTAGGGCGGTGCTCTTCATAGGCTCTGCTTGTGGAGTGTCCTGAGAAAAATCTCAATTTTGAAGAGGAGTAGGTATTGCAAGAGGAACCAGCTGAAACGAATGAACATAGAGTAGGTATCAACTTCTTGTCTGCCAATGCAAAATGGGTATTGGTAGCTATGAAACTTATTAACCCTTTATAAGGCCGAGAAAACTAGAAGAGTTGTCAACGCATACTATTATGGAAATGATTATATACATGATTACATGTACAAAACAATTTTTGTTTGAAAGAAACTATCAAAAACCTAGGTGGCAATATAGTTGCCACTGCCCGTTAACCTCAAAAACGAGCTTTTGAGGTGGCAATATAGTTGCCACTGCCCGTTTAGGCCACCAGCGCTGGTGGCAATATTCTTGCCACTGCCCGTTTAGGGTACTTTTCTTCTTTTGACTTCTACAAAAAGCCGGAAAAGAGATTTTAGAGTGGATTGGGGCTTAACTCATAATATAAACTGTGTAGTTCAGCTCATGTCAACCCAGAATTTGATTATTTCTTAAAATATTACCAAATCTATAAATTTTACAATAAGTTTGAGCTAATTTTCTTCACGCGGTCAAAATTAGCCATTTTTGAGACTACAAATGGCTCCTAAATTGTTGTTAAAGCTTTGTTTAGTACCAAAAAAATACCAGGCGTTGTTAGTAGTCCCAATTTTGCGTAAACCAAAAAAAAAGTTCGAAATAAATTGTTATAAAACAGAAAAAAATACAAACAGTAGGTGGCAATATAGTTGCCACTGCCTTATAAAGGGTTAAATAACTGTGGAAGTGCTCATGGAAAACTAAGCTGGGATGCAGGTGTTGTCCCTGTTGGGGACGTTACGCCAACAGGCAGAAGATCGGTAGTCCTTTATGGGCAGGATGGATGGACTAAACGAGCAAAAGAAGCAAGAGAAGACGAACTTGGTGCGCAACGAGCGAAATAGATCGATCAAGCGCTAGACGAGCTGTGGACTCTTCGCAGAGTGCGTGACTAGAAACCGAAGTCATGGACATATTCGAGGGGAGACGACTCTTACGTACAGCAGAGCAGAGGACCTTCAAACCTTAGTCTGTCCGATAAGATAAGTAACTGTTATATAAGATTGAGAAATCCAGTCCCCTGGATGCCGTTTTTATCCTTCTTACACCCATAAGAAGGGTATAAATACCGCTTGAAAAACCGACTTTCGATCCGAGGCCCGCAGGGCCGAGTCTCATATACCAATCAACTCAGCTCGACGAACTGAGCTGTGTGTGTGTATGTATGTGTGTGTGTGCGTATGTTACAAAAAAAAGTCACGCACGTTTCTCAGCCGTCTGATATCCGATTTGGATTCTCTTAGTTGCAAATGAAAGCTACAACATCCTAGTAGAACCCCATTGATTTTTATTACGATCGGACATTTGGTTACTGAGATATCTTTCGAAGAGTTAGCTTTTTGAGAAATTTTTGACATTAACATATTGATGAATATCTCAGCCGTCTGTCAACCGATTTGAGTTCTCTTGGCAGCAAATGAAAGCCACAACATCCTAGTAGAACGCTCTGAAATTTTATTTCGATTGGATATTTGGTTACTCAGATATCTTTCGAAGAGTACTTAGGAGTTATACAACTAAACTTTTCGAGATTTTTAACAAAGTGTATCATACTAAATATCTCAGCCGTGTATCAATCGATTTGGGTTCCCTTGGCACCAAATGAAAACTACAACATCCTAGTAGATTGCTCAGAAATTTTATTAGGATTGGACATTTGGTTACAGAGATATCTTTCGAAGTGTACTTAGAATTTATTCAACTAAACTTTTTGAGATTTTTGACCAAGTGTATCATAATAAATATCTCAACCGTCTGTCAACCGATTTATATATAGTTAAATATAGTCTGAGGAAATATCATTGCTAACGTACATTAGGTTACCTAAAAAAACACGATTTGATTTATCTTATGCATGGGTACAAATCACTTTTACATTTGACCACTTCCAGTGGGACACCCAGAACTAGTTTCGGGACACTACCGGTTGTCTAAAATATGGTCTGAGGCTATGTTCTTACGAATCGATCATCGTGCTATCAAAAAAGGGTCTCTAGTTGGCCTAGTGGTTAAGGCTATGAATCGCCAATCCGGAAACGGCGGGTTTGATTCCCGTTCCGGTCGGGAACATTTTCTCGACTTCCTGAGCATAGTGTATCATTGAACTTGCCTCACAATATACAAATTCATGCAATGGCGGGCAAAGAAAACCCTTCGATCGATCAACGATCAATTCTGACTATACATGTCAATGGTTGCTCCTCCGTGATTGATCTGAACTGGTACCAGTTGCACTGAGATCCAACTGAATAAGGGGCTGGGACATTCCACTTATTCTCAAAGTGCAATTTTAGCAGCTCATGCATATTTGATCAATAACGGCGCCGGCCAAGTCCTTATAGTCAGCTGGGAAGGGAAAGGAATATTATGCCTGGTTTAGACTGTTCAATTGAAACGAGCATGTGAGTTGCAAACTTCTCAAACATGTTCAATCCAATGGAATGACGTGTTTAGACTGAGCAAATGACTAGGGTGTCCACGTGCATGCTCTTGAATGCATCTCAATTGAAGCAAGTGTTTACATTGTTCAACTCGTGCGGTGCGTAAACAAACTGAATTGAATTCAGCTCATTTGACAGATGACTTGAATTCAACTCACATGAATCACGTGTTCAGACGGGGCAAGTGAGATGATTTCGTTTGACTTGAACAAAAAAGTTGAACATGTTCAACTTTCGTTCAAGTCAAGTCAGTTGCTCAACTGAGATGAACGGTGGTGTTTACACGTTCAATTCGCATTCAATTGGGCATTTTCCATTGACTTGAATCAAGTCACTTGCTCCATGTAAACCAGGCATTAGAGTGTACTGGTTGTTGCTACTAGAGACCGAGAGCACTCTGCGTCCCCACAACCCGCACGGACTGGGGTATTTGTTAGACGGAAAGGATGGGAGATCTGGGAGTCACCGTTGGGTCGGTGATGCGATCCATGGATAGGGTTATTTATAGTGTTGAAAATGCTTTGACATCCATGTGCACAACAGAACATGTGCTCGATGAACAAATTGAGATTTGAAATTATGAAAAGAAATCCACGTACTCCGGTGAGACTCGAACTCACGACTCCCAATTCGCTAGACGGGCGCTTCTATTGAAAATAACTTCCTCTCTCGCTTTGACATACATGTGCACAACAGACAATGTGTTAGATGTTCATCTAATCCCATCCGAAGGGGGTTTGGATTGTGAAAAGAAGATAACCATGTGCGATTGTGGAATCGAGTTCAGTTCTAGGCCTGCTGGCGACGGAGATAGTCGAGTGACTCCGTAGCTTGAAGGAATAGAAGCGCCCGTCTAGCGAATTGGGAGTCGTGAGTTCGAGTCTCACCGGAGTACGTGGATTTCTTTTCATAATTTCAAATCTCAATTTGTTCATCGAGCACATGTTCTGTTGTGCACATGGATGTCAAAGCATTTTCAACAGTGTAATTTCCCACATGACTTGGTCAGCCAAAGCAAAATCAAGAAATTGACATTTATTTATAGTGTTCGTGATAGATTGTGTGGTGAATAAGGTGAATAAGGTCAAGCGGCACAGCACGCTTTGGTTGCATAACTTATAGGCGTTATATATACACTGTGCTGTGAGTGGAAGTTGGAAGGGAGGGAAACGACTTTTTTCAATTCGTTTCTGGTTCTAGCGATGGCTATGAACATATGAATATACATGAGTTGTATATGTAGAGAAGAGAGAGCGAGAGAAAGTGGATAGAAAGATACAAAGTAGGATGAAAAGGACGGGCCAGGGATTGAACCCATGACCTTCTGCATACGAATCAGAAGCGGTAGCTACTAGACCACCAAGCCCGTCCATGGCAATGGCGGGCAAAGAAAACCCTTCAATTATTAACTGTGGGAGTGCTCTAAAGAACACTAAGTAGAAGAAAGGCAGGCCAAGTTCCAATGCGAACGTCGAGCTATAAAGAAGAAGAAGAAGTTATCAAAAAAGCTGCTATTTGATGTACTGTCAAACCCCGCGTATTCATCACTCTTTAATAAGACACTTTTTAACTTGTACCCCGCTCATTCGAAATTTGTTGAATTAAAAAAATTATCAAATGTCTCAGTGTAATACACTGTAAATACGAATGATACGATATTGTGATGTTCCCAAGTAACCACGGTGCTGAAGCCTTATTGCATGCAGATATAAGGTGTATTTAGAGCAATCATTACTTTACATGAACACTTAAGGTTGATTTAAAGTGGAAATGGCAAATATGCGACTGAATTAAGATTATACCAGTATAATCCTAATTTGATTCTATAATTGCCCATTTCCACTTTAAATCAACCTTAAGTTTGCATGTAAAGTAATGATTACCCTAAATACACCGTATATCTG